>NW_027098858.1:0-187359 GCF_037042795.1 Molothrus aeneus
AGACACGCAGAAGACGCAGATACGCAGCTCTCCGAAGCTAAGTGCCGGTCCCGGGCTTCTTTCGGCACAAACCGCTCTCAGGAGCTCCCTGCGCTCGCCACAATGCTCTGTGTGCGAAGAAGCCGCTTCTTCGCCTCCGGGAGAATCGGCGAGCGGCAGCTTCCCAAAGGCAAAGATGCAAGCTGCAGCACACAGGCACAGTGTGGGCAGCATTCAGACTTAGATAAAACAGTACTTTACCACTCTCCTGCCTTATCCATGGTTATTCTATTGGAAAAGAACGAGTTTTGGACAACTACCTTTCATTCTTGCCAAACTCTTTGCAGACCCCCGTGCAAGCTTTAGAAGAAGATTTTGGATGTTTTCTTTCCTGGCAGAGTTTCTCCTTGCAAGATATGGTGGAAAAGCTTTTTGCTGAGTGTAGAGCGGCAAGACACGCAGAAGACGCAGATACGCAGCTCTCCGAAGCTAAGTGCCGGTCCCGGGCTTCTTTCGGCACAAACCGCTCTCAGGAGCTCCCTGCGCTCGCCACAATGCTCTGTGTGCGAAGAAGCCGCTTCTTCGCCTGCGGGAGAATCGGCGAGCGGCAGCTTCCCAAAGGCGAAGATGCAAGCTGCAGCACACAGGCACAGTGTGGGCAGCATTCAGACTTAGAGAAAACAGTACTTTACCACTCTCCTGCCTTATCCATGGTTATTCTATTGGAAAAGAACGAGTTTTGGACAACTACCTTTCATTCTTGCCAAACTCTTTGCAGACCCCCGTGCAAGCTTTAGAACAAGATTTTGGATGTTTTCTTTCCTGGCAGAGTTTCTCCTTGCAAGATATGGTGGAAAAGCTTTTTGCTGAGTGTAGAGCGGCAAGACACGCAGAAGACGCAGATACGCAGCTCTCCGAAGCTAAGTGCCGGTCCCGGGCTTCTTTCGGCACAAACCGCTCTCAGGAGCTCCCTGCGCTCGCCACAATGCTCTGTGTGCGAAGAAGCCGCTTCTTCGCCTCCGGGAGAATCGGCGAGCGGCAGCTTCCCAAAGGCGAAGATGCAAGCTGCAGCACGCAGGCACAGTGTGGGCAGCATTCAGACTTAGAGAAAACAGTACTTTACCACTCTCCTGCCTTTTCCATGGTTATTCTATTGGAAAAGAACGAGTTTTGGACAACTACCTTTCATTCTTGCCAAACTCTTTGCAGACCCCCGTGCAAGCTTTAGAACAAGATTTTGGATGTTTTCTTCCCTGGCAGAGTTTCTCCTTGCAAGATATGGTGGAAAAGCTTTTTGCTGAGTGTAGAGCGGCAAGACACGCAGAAGACGCAGATACGCAGCTCTCCGAAGCTAAGTGCCGGTCCCGGGCTTCTTTCGGCACAAACCGCTCTCAGGAGCTCCCTGCGCTCGCCACAATGCTCTGTGTGCGAAGAAGCCGCTTCTTCGCCTCCGGGAGAATCGGCGAGCGGCAGCTTCCCAAAGGCGAAGATGCAAGCTGCAGCACACAGGCACAGTGTGGGCAGCATTCAGACTTAGAGAAAACAGTACTTTACCACTCTCCTGCCTTTTCCATGGTTATTCTATTGGAAAAGAACGAGTTTTGGACAACTACCTTTCATTCTTGCCAAACTCTTTGCAGACCCCCGTGCAAGCTTTAGAACAAGATTTTGGATGTTTTCTTTCCTGGCAGAGTTTCTCCTTGCAAGATATGGTGGAAAAGCTTTTGGCTGAGTGTAGAGCGGCAAGACACGCAGAAGACGCAGATACGCAGCTCTCCGAAGCTAAGTGCCGGTCCCGGGCTTCTTTCGGCACAAAACGCTCTCAGGAGCTCCCTGCGCTCGCCACAATGCTCTGTGTGCGAAGAAGCCGCTTCTTCGCCTGCGGGAGAATCGGCGAGCGGCAGCTTCCCAAAGGCGAAGATGCAAGCTGCGGCACACAGGCACAGTGTGGGCAGCCTTCAGACTTAGAGAAAACAGTACTTTACCACTCTCCTGCCTTTTCCATGGTTATTCTATTGGAAAAGAACGAGTTTTGGACAACTACCTTTCATTCTTGCCAAACTCTTTGCAGACCCCCGTGCAAGCTTTAGAACAAGATTTTGGATGTTTTCTTTCCTGGCAGAGTTTCTCCTTGCAAGATATGGTGGAAAAGCTTTTTGCTGAGTGTAGAGCGGCAAGACACGCAGAAGACGCAGATACGCAGCTCTCCGAAGCTAAGTGCCGGTCCCGGGCTTCTTTCGGCACAAACCGCTCTCAGGAGCTCCCTGCGCTCGCCACAATGCTCTGTGTGCGAAGAAGCCGCTTCTTCGCCTGCGGGAGAATCGGCGAGCGGCAGCTTCCCAAAGGCGAAGATGCAAGCTGCAGCACACAGGCACAGTGTGGGCAGCCTTCAGACTTAGAGAAAACAGTACTTTACCACTCTCCTGCCTTTTCCATGGTTATTCTATTGGAAAAGAACGAGTTTTGGACAACTACCTTTCATTCTTGCCAAACTCTTTGCAGACCCCCGTGCAAGCTTTAGAACAAGATTTTGGATGTTTTCTTCCCTGGCAGAGTTTCTCCTTGCAAGATATGGTGGAAAAGCTTTTTGCTGAGTGTAGAGCGGCAAGACACGCAGAAGACGCAGATACGCAGCTCTCCGAAGCTAAGTGCCGGTCCCGGGCTTCTTTCGGCACAAACCGCTCTCAGGAGCTCCCTGCGCTCGCCACAATGCTCTGTGTGCGAAGAAGCCGCTTCTTCGCCTCCGGGAGAATCGGCGAGCGGCAGCTTCCCAAAGGCGAAGATGCAAGCTGCAGCACACAGGCACAGTGTGGGCAGCATTCAGACTTAGAGAAAACAGTACTTTACCACTCTCCTGCCTTTTCCATGGTTATTCTATTGGAAAAGAACGAGTTTTGGACAACTACCTTTCATTCTTGCCAAACTCTTTGCAGACCCCCGTGCAAGCTTTAGAACAAGATTTTGGATGTTTTCTTTCCTGGCAGAGTTTCTCCTTGCAAGATATGGTGGAAAAGCTTTTGGCTGAGTGTAGAGCGGCAAGACACGCAGAAGACGCAGATACGCAGCTCTCCGAAGCTAAGTGCCGGTCCCGGGCTTCTTTCGGCACAAAACGCTCTCAGGAGCTCCCTGCGCTCGCCACAATGCTCTGTGTGCGAAGAAGCCGCTTCTTCGCCTGCGGGAGAATCGGCGAGCGGCAGCTTCCCAAAGGCGAAGATGCAAGCTGCGGCACACAGGCACAGTGTGGGCAGCCTTCAGACTTAGAGAAAACAGTACTTTACCACTCTCCTGCCTTTTCCATGGTTATTCTATTGGAAAAGAACGAGTTTTGGACAACTACCTTTCATTCTTGCCAAACTCTTTGCAGACCCCCGTGCAAGCTTTAGAACAAGATTTTGGATGTTTTCTTTCCTGGCAGAGTTTCTCCTTGCAAGATATGGTGGAAAAGCTTTTTGCTGAGTGTAGAGCGGCAAGACACGCAGAAGACGCAGATACGCAGCTCTCCGAAGCTAAGTGCCGGTCCCGGGCTTCTTTCGGCACAAACCGCTCTCAGGAGCTCCCTGCGCTCGCCACAATGCTCTGTGTGCGAAGAAGCCGCTTCTTCGCCTGCGGGAGAATCGGCGAGCGGCAGCTTCCCAAAGGCGAAGATGCAAGCTGCAGCACACAGGCACAGTGTGGGCAGCCTTCAGACTTAGAGAAAACAGTACTTTACCACTCTCCTGCCTTTTCCATGGTTATTCTATTGGAAAAGAACGAGTTTTGGACAACTACCTTTCATTCTTGCCAAACTCTTTGCAGACCCCCGTGCAAGCTTTAGAACAAGATTTTGGATGTTTTCTTTCCTGGCAGAGTTTCTCCTTGCAAGATATGGTGGAAAAGCTTTTGGCTGAGTGTAGAGCGGCAAGACACGCAGAAGACGCAGATACGCAGCTCTCCGAAGCTAAGTGCCGGTCCCGGGCTTCTTTCGGCACAAACCGCTCTCAGGAGCTCCCTGCGCTCGCCACAATGCTCTGTGTGCGAAGAAGCCGCTTCTTCGCCTGCGGGAGAATCGGCGAGCGGCAGCTTCCCAAAGGCGAAGATGCAAGCTGCAGCACACAGGCACAGTGTGGGCAGCCTTCAGACTTAGAGAAAACAGTACTTTACCACTCTCCTGCCTTTTCCATGGTTATTCTATTGGAAAAGAACGAGTTTTGGACAACTACCTTTCATTCTTGCCAAACTCTTTGCAGACCCCCGTGCAAGCTTTAGAACAAGATTTTGGATGTTTTCTTTCCTGGCAGAGTTTCTCCTTGCAAGATATGGTGGAAAAGCTTTTGGCTGAGTGTAGAGCGGCAAGACACGCAGAAGACGCAGATACGCAGCTCTCCGAAGCTAAGTGCCGGTCCCGGGCTTCTTTCGGCACAAACCGCTCTCAGGAGCTCCCTGCGCTCGCCACAATGCTCTGTGTGCGAAGAAGCCGCTTCTTCGCCTCCGGGAGAATCGGCGAGCGGCAGCTTCCCAAAGGCGAAGATGCAAGCTGCGGCACACAGGCACAGTGTGGGCAGCCTTCAGACTTAGAGAAAACAGTACTTTACCACTCTCCTGCCTTTTCCATGGTTATTCTATTGGAAAAGAACGAGTTTTGGACAACTACCTTTCATTCTTGCCAAACTCTTTGCAGACCCCCGTGCAAGCTTTAGAACAAGATTTTGGATGTTTTCTTTCCTGGCAGAGTTTCTCCTTGCAAGATATGGTGGAAAAGCTTTTTGCTGAGTGTAGAGCGGCAAGACACGCAGAAGACGCAGATACGCAGCTCTCCGAAGCTAAGTGCCGGTCCCGGGCTTCTTTCGGCACAAACCGCTCTCAGGAGCTCCCTGCGCTCGCCACAATGCTCTGTGTGCGAAGAAGCCGCTTCTTCGCCTGCGGGAGAATCGGCGAGCGGCAGCTTCCCAAAGGCGAAGATGCAAGCTGCAGCACACAGGCACAGTGTGGGCAGCCTTCAGACTTAGAGAAAACAGTACTTTACCACTCTCCTGCCTTTTCCATGGTTATTCTATTGGAAAAGAACGAGTTTTGGACAACTACCTTTCATTCTTGCCAAACTCTTTGCAGACCCCCGTGCAAGCTTTAGAACAAGATTTTGGATGTTTTCTTTCCTGGCAGAGTTTCTCCTTGCAAGATATGGTGGAAAAGCTTTTGGCTGAGTGTAGAGCGGCAAGACACGCAGAAGACGCAGATACGCAGCTCTCCGAAGCTAAGTGCCGGTCCCGGGCTTCTTTCGGCACAAACCGCTCTCAGGAGCTCCCTGCGCTCGCCACAATGCTCTGTGTGCGAAGAAGCCGCTTCTTCGCCTCCGGGAGAATCGGCGAGCGGCAGCTTCGCAAAGGCGAAGATGCAAGCTGCAGCACACAGGCACAGTGTGGGCAGCCTTCAGACTTAGAGAAAACAGTACTTTACCACTCTCCTGCCTTTTCCATGGTTATTCTATTGGAAAAGAACGAGTTTTGGACAACTACCTTTCATTCTTGCCAAACTCTTTGCAGACCCCCGTGCAAGCTTTAGAACAAGATTTTGGATGTTTTCTTTCCTGGCAGAGTTTCTCCTTGCAAGATATGGTGGAAAAGCTTTTTGCTGAGTGTAGAGCGGCAAGACACGCAGAAGACGCAGATACGCAGCTCTCCGAAGCTAAGTGCCGGTCCCGGGCTTCTTTCGGCACAAACCGCTCTCAGGAGCTCCCTGCGCTCGCCACAATGCTCTGTGTGCGAAGAAGCCGCTTCTTCGCCTGCGGGAGAATCGGCGAGCGGCAGCTTCCCAAAGGCGAAGATGCAAGCTGCGGCACACAGGCACAGTGTGGGCAGCCTTCAGACTTAGAGAAAACAGTACTTTACCACTCTCCTGCCTTTTCCATGGTTATTCTATTGGAAAAGAACGAGTTTTGGACAACTACCTTTCATTCTTGCCAAACTCTTTGCAGACCCCCGTGCAAGCTTTAGAACAAGATTTTGGATGTTTTCTTTCCTGGCAGAGTTTCTCCTTGCAAGATATGGTGGAAAAGCTTTTGGCTGAGTGTAGAGCGGCAAGACACGCAGAAGACGCAGATACGCAGCTCTCCGAAGCTAAGTGCCGGTCCCGGGCTTCTTTCGGCACAAACCGCTCTCAGGAGCTCCCTGCGCTCGCCACAATGCTCTGTGTGCCAAGAAGCCGCTTCTTCGCCTCCGGGAGAATCGGCGAGCGGCAGCTTCCCAAAGGCGAAGATGCAAGCTGCAGCACACAGGCACAGTGTGGGCAGCCTTCAGACTTAGAGAAAACAGTACTTTACCACTCTCCTGCCTTTTCCATGGTTATTCTATTGGAAAAGAACGAGTTTTGGACAACTACCTTTCATTCTTGCCAAACTCTTTGCAGACCCCCGTGCAAGCTTTAGAACAAGATTTTGGATGTTTTCTTTCCTGGCAGAGTTTCTCCTTGCAAGATATGGTGGAAAAGCTTTTTGCTGAGTGTAGAGCGGCAAGACACGCAGAAGACGCAGATACGCAGCTCTCCGAAGCTAAGTGCCGGTCCCGGGCTCCTTTCGGCACAAACCGCTCTCAGGAGCTCCCTGCGCTCGCCACAATGCTCTGTGTGCGAAGAAGCCGCTTCTTCGCCTGCGGGAGAATCGGCGAGCGGCAGCTTCCCAAAGGCGAAGATGCAAGCTGCAGCACACAGGCACAGTGTGGGCAGCCTTCAGACTTAGAGAAAACAGTACTTTACCACTCTCCTGCCTTTTCCATGGTTATTCTATTGGAAAAGAACGAGTTTTGGACAACTACCTTTCATTCTTGCCAAACTCTTTGCAGACCTCCGTGCAAGCTTTAGAACAAGATTTTGGATGTTTTCTTTCCTGGCAGAGTTTCTCCTTGCAAGATATGGTGGAAAAGCTTTTGGCTGAGTGTAGAGCGGCAAGACACGCAGAAGACGCAGATACGCAGCTCTCCGAAGCTAAGTGCCGGTCCCGGGCTTCTTTCGGCACAAACCGCTCTCAGGAGCTCCCTGCGCTCGCCACAATGCTCTGTGTGCGAAGAAGCCGCTTCTTCGCCTCCGGGAGAATCGGCGAGCGGCAGCTTCCCAAAGGCGAAGATGCAAGCTGCAGCACGCAGGCACAGTGTGGGCAGCATTCAGACTTAGAGAAAACAGTACTTTACCACTCTCCTGCCTTTTCCATGGTTATTCTATTGGAAAAGAACGAGTTTTGGACAACTACCTTTCATTCTTGCCAAACTCTTTGCAGACCCCCGTGCAAGCTTTAGAACAAGATTTTGGATGTTTTCTTTCCTGGCAGAGTTTCTCCTTGCAAGATATGGTGGAAAAGCTTTTGGCTGAGTGTAGAGCGGCAAGACACGCAGAAGACGCAGATACGCAGCTCTCCGAAGCTAAGTGCCGGTCCCGGGCTTCTTTCGGCACAAACCGCTCTCAGGAGCTCCCTGCGCTCGCCACAATGCTCTGTGTGCGAAGAAGCCGCTTCTTCGCCTCCGGGAGAATCGGCGAGCGGCAGCTTCCCAAAGGCGAAGATGCAAGCTGCAGCACACAGGCACAGTGTGGGCAGCCTTCAGACTTAGAGAAAACAGTACTTTACCACTCTCCTGCCTTTTCCATGGTTATTCTATTGGAAAAGAACGAGTTTTGGACAACTACCTTTCATTCTTGCCAAACTCTTTGCAGACCCCCGTGCAAGCTTTAGAACAAGATTTTGGATGTTTTCTTTCCTGGCAGAGTTTCTCCTTGCAAGATATGGTGGAAAAGCTTTTTGCTGAGTGTAGAGCGGCAAGACACGCAGAAGACGCAGATACGCAGCTCTCCGAAGCTAAGTGCCGGTCCCGGGCTTCTTTCGGCACAAACCGCTCTCAGGAGCTCCCTGCGCTCGCCACAATGCTCTGTGTGCGAAGAAGCCGCTTCTTCGCCTGCGGGAGAATCGGCGAGCGGCAGCTTCCCAAAGGCAAAGATGCAAGCTGCAGCACACAGGCACAGTGTGGGCAGCCTTCAGACTTAGAGAAAACAGTACTTTACCACTCTCCTGCCTTTTCCATGGTTATTCTATTGGAAAAGAACGAGTTTTGGACAACTACCTTTCATTCTTGCCAAACTCTTTGCAGACCCCCGTGCAAGCTTTAGAACAAGATTTTGGATGTTTTCTTTCCTGGCAGAGTTTCTCCTTGCAAGATATGGTGGAAAAGCTTTTGGCTGAGTGTAGAGCGGCAAGACACGCAGAAGACGCAGATACGCAGCTCTCCGAAGCTAAGTGCCGGTCCCGGGCTTCTTTCGGCACAAACCGCTCTCAGGAGCTCCCTGCGCTCGCCACAATGCTCTGTGTGCGAAGAAGCCGCTTCTTCGCCTGCGGGAGAATCGGCGAGCGGCAGCTTCCCAAAGGCAAAGATGCAAGCTGCAGCACACAGGCACAGTGTGGGCAGCCTTCAGACTTAGAGAAAACAGTACTTTACCACTCTCCTGCCTTTTCCATGGTTATTCTATTGGAAAAGAACGAGTTTTGGACAACTACCTTTCATTCTTGCCAAACTCTTTGCAGACCCCCGTGCAAGCTTTAGAACAAGATTTTGGATGTTTTCTTTCCTGGCAGAGTTTCTCCTTGCAAGATATGGTGGAAAAGCTTTTGGCTGAGTGTAGAGCGGCAAGACACGCAGAAGACGCAGATACGCAGCTCTCCGAAGCTAAGTGCCGGTCCCGGGCTTCTTTCGGCACAAACCGCTCTCAGGAGCTCCCTGCGCTCGCCACAATGCTCTGTGTGCGAAGAAGCCGCTTCTTCGCCTGCGGGAGAATCGGCGAGCGGCAGCTTCCCAAAGGCGAAGATGCAAGCTGCGGCACACAGGCACAGTGTGGGCAGCCTTCAGACTTAGAGAAAACAGTACTTTACCACTCTCCTGCCTTTTCCATGGTTATTCTATTGGAAAAGAACGAGTTTTGGACAACTACCTTTCATTCTTGCCAAACTCTTTGCAGACCCCCGTGCAAGCTTTAGAACAAGATTTTGGATGTTTTCTTTCCTGGCAGAGTTTCTCCTTGCAAGATATGGTGGAAAAGCTTTTTGCTGAGTGTAGAGCGGCAAGACACGCAGAAGACGCAGATACGCAGCTCTCCGAAGCTAAGTGCCGGTCCCGGGCTTCTTTCGGCACAAACCGCTCTCAGGAGCTCCCTGCGCTCGCCACAATGCTCTGTGTGCGAAGAAGCCGCTTCTTCGCCTGCGGGAGAATCGGCGAGCGGCAGCTTCCCAAAGGCGAAGATGCAAGCTGCAGCACACAGGCACAGTGTGGGCAGCCTTCAGACTTAGAGAAAACAGTACTTTACCACTCTCCTGCCTTTTCCATGGTTATTCTATTGGAAAAGAACGAGTTTTGGACAACTACCTTTCATTCTTGCCAAACTCTTTGCAGACCCCCGTGCAAGCTTTAGAACAAGATTTTGGATGTTTTCTTTCCTGGCAGAGTTTCTCCTTGCAAGATATGGTGGAAAAGCTTTTTGCTGAGTGTAGAGCGGCAAGACACGCAGAAGACGCAGATACGCAGCTCTCCGAAGCTAAGTGCCGGTCCCGGGCTTCTTTCGGCACAAACCGCTCTCAGGAGCTCCCTGCGCTCGCCACAATGCTCTGTGTGCGAAGAAGCCGCTTCTTCGCCTGCGGGAGAATCGGCGAGCGGCAGCTTCCCAAAGGCGAAGATGCAAGCTGCAGCACACAGGCACAGTGTGGGCAGCCTTCAGACTTAGAGAAAACAGTACTTTACCACTCTCCTGCCTTTTCCATGGTTATTCTATTGGAAAAGAACGAGTTTTGGACAACTACCTTTCATTCTTGCCAAACTCTTTGCAGACCCCCGTGCAAGCTTTAGAACAAGATTTTGGATGTTTTCTTTCCTGGCAGAGTTTCTCCTTGCAAGATATGGTGGAAAAGCTTTTTGGCTGAGTGTAGAGCGGCAAGACACGCAGAAGACGCAGATACGCAGCTCTCCGAAGCTAAGTGCCGGTCCCGGGCTTCTTTCGGCACAAACCGCTCTCAGGAGCTCCCTGCGCTCGCCACAATGCTCTGTGTGCGAAGAAGCCGCTTCTTCGCCTGCGGGAGAATCGGCGAGCGGCAGCTTCCCAAAGGCGAAGATGCAAGCTGCAGCACACAGGCACAGTGTGGGCAGCCTTCAGACTTAGAGAAAACAGTACTTTACCACTCTCCTGCCTTTTCCATGGTTATTCTATTGGAAAAGAACGAGTTTTGGACAACTACCTTTCATTCTTGCCAAACTCTTTGCAGACCCCCGTGCAAGCTTTAGAACAAGTTTTTGGATGTTTTCTTTCCTGGCAGAGTTTCTCCTTGCAAGATATGGTGGAAAAGCTTTTGGCTGAGTGTAGAGCGGCAAGACACGCAGAAGACGCAGATACGCAGCTCTCCGAAGCTAAGTGCCGGTCCCGGGCTTCTTTCGGCACAAACCGCTCTCAGGAGCTCCCTGCGCTCGCCACAATGCTCTGTGTGCGAAGAAGCCGCTTCTTCGCCTGCGGGAGAATCGGCGAGCGGCAGCTTCCCAAAGGCGAAGATGCAAGCTGCAGCACGCAGGCACAGTGTGGGCAGCATTCAGACTTAGAGAAAACAGTACTTTACCACTCTCCTGCCTTTTCCATGGTTATTCTATTGGAAAAGAACGAGTTTTGGACAACTACCTTTCATTCTTGCCAAACTCTTTGCAGACCCCCGTGCAAGCTTTAGAACAAGATTTTGGATGTTTTCTTTCCTGGCAGAGTTTCTCCTTGCAAGATATGGTGGAAAAGCTTTTGGCTGAGTGTAGAGCGGCAAGACACGCAGAAGACGCAGATACGCAGCTCTCCGAAGCTAAGTGCCGGTCCCGGGCTTCTTTCGGCACAAACCGCTCTCAGGAGCTCCCTGCGCTCGCCACAATGCTCTGTGTGCGAAGAAGCCGCTTCTTCGCCTCCGGGAGAATCGGCGAGCGGCAGCTTCCCAAAGGCGAAGATGCAAGCTGCAGCACACAGGCACAGTGTGGGCAGCCTTCAGACTTAGAGAAAACAGTACTTTACCACTCTCCTGCCTTTTCCATGGTTATTCTATTGGAAAAGAACGAGTTTTGGACAACTACCTTTCATTCTTGCCAAACTCTTTGCAGACCCCCGTGCAAGCTTTAGAACAAGATTTTGGATGTTTTCTTTCCTGGCAGAGTTTCTCCTTGCAAGATATGGTGGAAAAGCTTTTTGCTGAGTGTAGAGCGGCAAGACACGCAGAAGACGCAGATACGCAGCTCTCCGAAGCTAAGTGCCGGTCCCGGGCTTCTTTCGGCACAAACCGCTCTCAGGAGCTCCCTGCGCTCGCCACAATGCTCTGTGTGCGAAGAAGCCGCTTCTTCGCCTGCGGGAGAATCGGCGAGCGGCAGCTTCCCAAAGGCAAAGATGCAAGCTGCAGCACACAGGCACAGTGTGGGCAGCATTCAGACTTAGAGAAAACAGTACTTTACCACTCTCCTGCCTTTTCCATGGTTATTCTATTGGAAAAGAACGAGTTTTGGACAACTACCTTTCATTCTTGCCAAACTCTTTGCAGACCCCCGTGCAAGCTTTAGAACAAGATTTTGGATGTTTTCTTTCCTGGCAGAGTTTCTCCTTGCAAGATATGGTGGAAAAGCTTTTGGCTGAGTGTAGAGCGGCAAGACACGCAGAAGACGCAGATACGCAGCTCTCCGAAGCTAAGTGCCGGTCCCGGGCTTCTTTCGGCACAAACCGCTCTCAGGAGCTCCCTGCGCTCGCCACAATGCTCTGTGTGCAAAGAAGCCGCTTCTTCGCCTGCGGGAGAATCGGCGAGCGGCAGCTTCCCAAAGGCGAAGATGCAAGCTGCAGCACACAGGCACAGTGTGGGCAGCCTTCAGACTTAGAGAAAACAGTACTTTACCACTCTCCTGCCTTTTCCATGGTTATTCTATTGGAAAAGAACGAGTTTTGGACAACTACCTTTCATTCTTGCCAAACTCTTTGCAGACCCCCGTGCAAGCTTTAGAACAAGATTTTGGATGTTTTCTTTCCTGGCAGAGTTTCTCCTTGCAAGATATGGTGGAAAAGCTTTTTGCTGAGTGTAGAGCGGCAAGACACGCAGAAGACGCAGATACGCAGCTCTCCGAAGCTAAGTGCCGGTCCCGGGCTTCTTTCGGCACAAACCGCTCTCAGGAGCTCCCTGCGCTCGCCACAATGCTCTGTGTGCGAAGAAGCCGCTTCTTCGCCTGCGGGAGAATCGGCGAGCGGCAGCTTCCCAAAGGCAAAGATGCAAGCTGCAGCACACAGGCACAGTGTGGGCAGCATTCAGACTTAGATAAAACAGTACTTTACCACTCTCCTGCCTTATCCATGGTTATTCTATTGGAAAAGAAGGAGTTTTGGACAACTACCTTTCATTCTTGCCAAACTCTTTGCAGACCTCCGTGCAAGCTTTAGAACAAGATTTTGGATGTTTTCTTTCCTGGCAGAGTTTCTCCTTGCAAGATATGGTGGAAAAGCTTTTGGCTGAGTGTAGAGCGGCAAGACACGCAGAAGACGCAGATACGCAGCTCTCCGAAGCTAAGTGCCGGTCCCGGGCTTCTTTCGGCACAAACCGCTCTCAGGAGCTCCCTGCGCTCGCCACAATGCTCTGTGTGCGAAGAAGCCGCTTCTTCGCCTCCGGGAGAATCGGCGAGCGGCAGCTTCCCAAAGGCGAAGATGCAAGCTGCAGCACACAGGCACAGTGTGGGCAGCCTTCAGACTTAGAGAAAACAGTACTTTACCACTCTCCTGCCTTTTCCATGGTTATTCTATTGGAAAAGAACGAGTTTTGGACAACTACCTTTCATTCTTGCCAAACTCTTTGCAGACCCCCGTGCAAGCTTTAGAACCAGATTTTGGATGTTTTCTTTCCTGGCAGAGTTTCTCCTTGCAAGATATGGTGGAAAAGCTTTTTGCTGAGTGTAGAGCGGCAAGACACGCAGAAGACGCAGATACGCAGCTCTCCGAAGCTAAGTGCCGGTCCCGGGCTTCTTTCGGCACAAACCGCTCTCAGGAGCTCCCTGCGCTCGCCACAATGCTCTGTGTGCGAAGAAGCCGCTTCTTCGCCTGCGGGAGAATCGGCGAGCGGCAGCTTCCCAAAGGCGAAGATGCAAGCTGCGGCACACAGGCACAGTGTGGGCAGCCTTCAGACTTAGAGAAAACAGTACTTTACCACTCTCCTGCCTTTTCCATGGTTATTCTATTGGAAAAGAACGAGTTTTGGACAACTACCTTTCATTCTTGCCAAACTCTTTGCAGACCCCCGTGCAAGCTTTAGAACAAGATTTTGGATGTTTTCTTTCCTGGCAGAGTTTCTCCTTGCAAGATATGGTGGAAAAGCTTTTGGCTGAGTGTAGAGCGGCAAGACACGCAGAAGACGCAGATACGCAGCTCTCCGAAGCTAAGTGCCGGTCCCGGGCTTCTTTCGGCACAAACCGCTCTCAGGAGCTCCCTGCGCTCGCCACAATGCTCTGTGTGCGAAGAAGCCGCTTCTTCGCCTCCGGGAGAATCGGCGAGCGGCAGCTTCCCAAAGGCGAAGATGCAAGCTGCAGCACACAGGCACAGTGTGGGCAGCCTTCAGACTTAGAGAAAACAGTACTTTACCACTCTCCTGCCTTTTCCATGGTTATTCTATTGGAAAAGAACGAGTTTTGGACAACTACCTTTCATTCTTGCCAAACTCTTTGCAGACCCCCGTGCAAGCTTTAGAACAAGATTTTGGATGTTTTCTTTCCTGGCAGAGTTTCTCCTTGCAAGATATGGTGGAAAAGCTTTTTGCTGAGTGTAGAGCGGCAAGACACGCAGAAGACGCAGATACGCAGCTCTCCGAAGCTAAGTGCCGGTCCCGGGCTTCTTTCGGCACAAACCGCTCTCAGGAGCTCCCTGCGCTCGCCACAATGCTCTGTGTGCGAAGAAGCCGCTTCTTCGCCTGCGGGAGAATCGGCGAGCGGCAGCTTCCCAAAGGCAAAGATGCAAGCTGCAGCACACAGGCACAGTGTGGGCAGCATTCAGACTTAGAGAAAACAGTACTTTACCACTCTCCTGCCTTATCCATGGTTATTCTATTGGAAAAGAAGGAGTTTTGGACAACTACCTTTCATTCTTGCCAAACTCTTTGCAGACCCCCGTGCAAGCTTTAGAACAAGATTTTGGATGTTTTCTTCCCTGGCAGAGTTTCTCCTTGCAAGATATGGTGAAAAAGCTTTTTGCTGAGTGTTGAGCGGCAAGACACGCAGAAGACACAGATACGCAGCTCTCCGAAGCTAAGTGCCGGTCCTGGGCTTCTTTCGGCACAAACCGCTCTCAGGAGCTCCCTGCGCTCGCCACAATGCTCTGTGTGTGAAGAAGCCGCTTCTTCGCCTCCGGGAGAATCGGCGAGCGGCAGCTTCCCAAAGGCGAAGATGCCAGCTGCAGCACACAGGCACAGTGTGGGCAGCCTTCAGACTTAGAGAAAACAGTACTTTACCACTCTCCTGCCTTATCCATGTTTATTCTATTGGAAAAGAACGAGTTTTGGACAACTACCTTTCATTCTTGCCAAACTCTTTGCAGACCCCCGTGCAAGCTTTAGAACAAGATTTTGGATGTTTTCTTTCCTGGCAGAGTTTCTCCTTGCAAGATATGGTGGAAAAGCTTTTGGCTGAGTGTAGAGCGGCAAGACACGCAGAAGACGCAGATACGCAGCTCTCCGAAGCTAAGTGCCGGTCCCGGGCTTCTTTCGGCACAAACCGCTCTCAGGAGCTCCCTGCGCTCGCCACAATGCTCTGTGTGCGAAGAAGCCGCTTCTTCGCCTGCGGGAGAATCGGCGAGCGGCAGCTTCCCAAAGGCGAAGATGCAAGCTGCAGCACACAGGCACAGTGTGGGCAGCATTCAGACTTAGAGAAAACAGTACTTTACCACTCTCCTGCCTTTTCCATGGTTATTCTATTGGAAAAGAACGAGTTTTGGACAACTACCTTTCATTCTTGCCAAACTCTTTGCAGACCCCCGTGCAAGCTTTAGAACAAGATTTTGGATGTTTTCTTTCCTGGCAGAGTTTCTCCTTGCAAGATATGGTGGAAAAGCTTTTTGCTGAGAGTAGAGCGGCAAGACACGCAGAAGACGCAGATACGCAGCTCTCCGAAGCTAAGTGCCGGTCCCGGGCTTCTTTCGGCACAAACCGCTCTCAGGAGCTCCCTGCGCTCGCCACAATGCTCTGTGTGCGAAGAAGCCGCTTCTTCGCCTCCGGGAGAATCGGCGAGCGGCAGCTTCCCAAAGGCGAAGATGCAAGCTGCAGCACACAGGCACAGTGTGGGCAGCCTTCAGACTTAGAGAAAACAGTACTTTACCACTCTCCTGCCTTTTCCATGGTTATTCTATTGGAAAAGAACGAGTTTTGGACAACTACCTTTCATTCTTGCCAAACTCTTTGCAGACCCCCGTGCAAGCTTTAGAACAAGATTTTGGATGTTTTCTTTCCTGGCAGAGTTTCTCCTTGCAAGATATGGTGGAAAAGCTTTTTGCTGAGTGTAGAGCGGCAAGACACGCAGAAGACGCAGATACGCAGCTCTCCGAAGCTAAGTGCCGGTCCCGGGCTTCTTTCGGCACAAACCGCTCTCAGGAGCTCCCTGCGCTCGCCACAATGCTCTGTGTGCGAAGAAGCCGCTTCTTCGCCTGCGGGAGAATCGGCGAGCGGCAGCTTCCCAAAGGCAAAGATGCAAGCTGCAGCACACAGGCACAGTGTGGGCAGCATTCAGACTTAGATAAAACAGTACTTTACCACTCTCCTGCCTTTTCCATGGTTATTCTATTGGAAAAGAAGGAGTTTTGGACAACTACCTTTCATTCTTGCCAAACTCTTTGCAGACCCCCGTGCAAGCTTTAGAACAAGATTTTGGATGTTTTCTTTCCTGGCAGAGTTTCTCCTTGCAAGATATGGTGGAAAAGCTTTTTGCTGAGTGTAGAGCGGCAAGACACGCAGAAGACGCAGATACGCAGCTCTCCGAAGCTAAGTGCCGGTCCCGGGCTTCTTTCGGCACAAACCGCTCTCAGGAGCTCCCTGCGCTCGCCACAATGCTCTGTGTGCGAAGAAGCCGCTTCTTCGCCTGCGGGAGAATCGGCGAGCGGCAGCTTCCCAAAGGCGAAGATGCAAGCTGCAGCACACAGGCACAGTGTGGGCAGCATTCAGACTTAGAGAAAACAGTACTTTACCACTCTCCTGCCTTTTCCATGGTTATTCTATGGGAAAAGAACGAGTTTTGGACAACTACCTTTCATTCTTGCCAAACTCTTTGCAGACCCCCGTGCAAGCTTTAGAACAAGATTTTGGATGTTTTCTTCCCTGGCAGAGTTTCTCCTTGCAAGATATGGTGGAAAAGCTTTTGGCTGAGTGTAGAGCGGCAAGACACGCAGAAGACGCAGATACGCAGCTCTCCGAAGCTAAGTGCCGGTCCCGGGCTTCTTTCGGCACAAACCGCTCTCAGGAGCTCCCTGCGCTCGCCACAATGCTCTGTGTGCGAAGAAGCCGCTTCTTCGCCTCCGGGAGAATCGGCGAGCGGCAGCTTGCCAAAGGCGAAGATGCAAGCTGCAGCACACAGGCACAGTGTGGGCAGCCTTCAGACTTAGAGAAAACAGTACTTTACCACTCTCCTGCCTTTTCCATGGTTATTCTATTGGAAAAGAACGAGTTTTGGACAACTACCTTTCATTCTTGCCAAACTCTTTGCAGACCCCCGTGCAAGCTTTAGAACAAGATTTTGGATGTTTTCTTTCCTGGCAGAGTTTCTCCTTGCAAGATATGGTGGAAAAGCTTTTTGCTGAGTGTAGAGCGGCAAGACACGCAGAAGACGCAGATACGCAGCTCTCCGAAGCTAAGTGCCGGTCCCGGGCTTCTTTCGGCACAAACCGCTCTCAGGAGCTCCCTGCGCTCGCCACAATGCTCTGTGTGCGAAGAAGCCGCTTCTTCGCCTGCGGGAGAATCGGCGAGCGGCAGCTTCCCAAAGGCGAAGATGCAAGCTGCAGCACACAGGCACAGTGTGGGCAGCCTTCAGACTTAGAGAAAACAGTACTTTACCACTCTCCTGCCTTTTCCATGGTTATTCTATTGGAAAAGAACGAGTTTTGGACAACTACCTTTCATTCTTGCCAAACTCTTTGCAGACCTCCGTGCAAGCTTTAGAACAAGATTTTGGATGTTTTCTTTCCTGGCAGAGTTTCTCCTTGCAAGATATGGTGGAAAAGCTTTTTGCTGAGTGTAGAGCGGCAAGACACGCAGAAGACGCAGATACGCAGCTCTCCGAAGCTAAGTGCCGGTCCCGGGCTTCTTTCGGCACAAACCGCTCTCAGGAGCTCCCTGCGCTCGCCACAATGCTCTGTGTGCGAAGAAGCCGCTTCTTCGCCTCCGGGAGAATCGGCGAGCGGCAGCTTCCCAAAGGCGAAGATGCAAGCTGCAGCACACAGGCACAGTGTGGGCAGCCTTCAGACTTAGAGAAAACAGTACTTTACCACTCTCCTGCCTTTTCCATGGTTATTCTATTGGGAAAAGAACGAGTTTTGGACAACTACCTTTCATCTTGCCAAACTCTTTGCAGACCCCCGTGCAAGCTTTAGAACAAGATTTTGGATGTTTTCTTTCCTGGCAGAGTTCTCCTTGCAAGATATGGTGGAAAAGCTTTTGGCTGAGTGTAGAGCGGCAAGACACGCAGAAGACGCAGATACGCAGCTCTCCGAAGCTAAGTGCCGGTCCCGGGCTTCTTTCGGCACAAACCGCTCTCAGGAGCTCCCTGCGCTCGCCACAATGCTCTGTGTGCGAAGAAGCCGCTTCTTCGCCTCCGGGAGAATCGGCGAGCGGCAGCTTGCCAAAGGCGAAGATGCAAGCTGCAGCACACAGGCACAGTGTGGGCAGCCTTCAGACTTAGAGAAAACAGTACTTTACCACTCTCCTGCCTTTTCCATGGTTATTCTATTGGAAAAGAACGAGTTTTGGACAACTACCTTTCATTCTTGCCAAACTCTTTGCAGACCCCGTGCAAGCTTTAGAACAAGATTTTGGATGTTTTCTTTCCTGGCAGAGTTTCTCCTTGCAAGATATGGTGGAAAAGCTTTTTGCTGAGTGTAGAGCGGCAAGACACGCAGAAGACGCAGATACGCAGCTCTCCGAAGCTAAGTGCCGGTCCCGGGCTTCTTTCGGCACAAACCGCTCTCAGGAGCTCCCTGCGCTCGCCACAATGCTCTGTGTGCGAAGAAGCCGCTTCTTCGCCTGCGGGAGAATCGGCGAGCGGCAGCTTCCCAAAGGCGAAGATGCAAGCTGCAGCACACAGGCACAGTGTGGGCAGCCTTCAGACTTAGAGAAAACAGTACTTTACCACTCTCCTGCCTTTTCCATGGTTATTCTATTGGAAAAGAACGAGTTTTGGACAACTACCTTTCATTCTTGCCAAACTCTTTGCAGACCCTCGTGCAAGCTTTAGAACAAGATTTTGGATGTTTTCTTTCCTGGCAGAGTTTCTCCTTGCAAGATATGGTGGAAAAGCTTTTTGCTGAGTGTAGAGCGGCAAGACACGCAGAAGACGCAGATACGCAGCTCTCCGAAGCTAAGTGCCGGTCCCGGGCTTCTTTCGGCACAAACCGCTCTCAGGAGCTCCCTGCGCTCGCCACAATGCTCTGTGTGCGAAGAAGCCGCTTCTTCGCCTCCGGGAGAATCGGCGAGCGGCAGCTTCCCAAAGGCGAAGATGCAAGCTGCAGCACACAGGCACAGTGTGGGCAGCCTTCAGACTTAGAGAAAAACAGTACTTTACCACTCTCCTGCCTTTTCCATGGTTATTCTATTGGAAAAGAACGAGTTTTGGACAACTACCTTTCATTCTTGCCAAACTCTTTGCAGACCCCCGTGCAAGCTTTAGAACAAGATTTTGGATGTTTTCTTTCCTGGCAGAGTTTCTCCTTGCAAGATATGGTGGAAAAGCTTTTGGCTGAGTGTAGAGCGGCAAGACACGCAGAAGACGCAGATACGCAGCTCTCCGAAGCTAAGTGCCGGTCCCGGGCTTCTTTCGGCACAAACCGCTCTCAGGAGCTCCCTGCGCTCGCCACAATGCTCTGTGTGCGAAGAAGCCGCTTCTTCGCCTGCGGGAGAATCGGCGAGCGGCAGCTTCCCAAAGGCGAAGATGCAAGCTGCAGCACACAGGCACAGTGTGGGCAGCCTTCAGACTTAGAGAAAACAGTACTTTACCACTCTCCTGCCTTTTCCATGGTTATTCTATTGGAAAAGAACGAGTTTTGGACAACTACCTTTCATTCTTGCCAAACTCTTTGCAGACCCCCGTGCAAGCTTTAGAACAAGATTTTGGATGTTTTCTTTCCTGGCAGAGTTTCTCCTTGCAAGATATGGTGGAAAAGCTTTTTGCTGAGTGTAGAGCGGCAAGACACGCAGAAGACGCGGATACGCAGCTCTCCGAAGCTAAGTGCCGGTCCCGGGCTCCTTTCGGCACAAACCGCTCTCAGGAGCTCCCTGCGCTCGCCACAATGCTCTGTGTGCGAAGAAGCCGCTTCTTCGCCTGCGGGAGAATCGGCGAGCGGCAGCTTCCCAAAGGCGAAGATGCAAGCTGCAGCACGCAGGCACAGTGTGGGCAGCCTTCAGACTTAGAGAAAACAGTACTTTACCACTCTCCTGCCTTTTCCATGGTTATTCTATTGGAAAAGAACGAGTTTTGGACAACTACCTTTCATTCTTGCCAAACTCTTTGCAGACCCCCGTGCAAGCTTTAGAACAAGATTTTGGATGTTTTCTTTCCTGGCAGAGTTTCTCCTTGCAAGATATGGTGGAAAAGCTTTTTGCTGAGTGTAGAGCGGCAAGACACGCAGAAGACGCAGATACGCAGCTCTCCGAAGCTAAGTGCCGGTCCCGGGCTTCTTTCGGCACAAACCGCTCTCAGGAGCTCCCTGCGCTCGCCACAATGCTCTGTGTGCGAAGAAGCCGCTTCTTCGCCTGCGGGAGAATCGGCGAGCGGCAGCTTCCCAAAGGCAAAGATGCAAGCTGCAGCACACAGGCACAGTGTGGGCAGCATTCAGACTTAGATAAAACAGTACTTTACCACTCTCCTGCCTTATCCATGGTTATTCTATTGGAAAAGAAGGAGTTTTGGACAACTACCTTTCATTCTTGCCAAACTCTTTGCAGACCCCCGTGCAAGCTTTAGAACAAGATTTTGGATGTTTCTTTCCTGGCAGAGTTTCTCCTTGCAAGATATGGTGGAAAAGCTTTTGGCTGAGTGTAGAGCGGCAAGACACGCAGAAGACGCAGATACGCAGCTCTCCGAAGCTAAGTGCCGGTCCCGGGCTTCTTTCGGCACAAACCGCTCTCAGGAGCTCCCTGCGCTCGCCACAATGCTCTGTGTGCGAAGAAGCCGCTTCTTCGCCTCCGGGAGAATCGGCGAGCGGCAGCTTCCCAAAGGCGAAGATGCAAGCTGCAGCACACAGGCACAGTGTGGGCAACATTCAGACTTAGAGAAAACAGTACTTTACCACTCTCCTGCCTTATCCATGGTTATTCTATTGGAAAAGAACGAGTTTTGGACAACTACCTTTCATTCTTGCCAAACTCTTTGCAGACCCCCGTGCAAGCTTTAGAACAAGATTTTGGATGTTTTCTTCCCTGGCAGAGTTTCTCCTTGCAAGATATGGTGGAAAAGCTTTTTGCTGAGTGTAGAGCGGCAAGACACGCAGAAGACGCAGATACGCAGCTCTCCGAAGCTAAGTGCCGGTCCCGGGCTTCTTCGGCACAAACCGCTCTCAGGAGCTCCCTGCGCTCGCCACAATGCTCTGTGTGCGAAGAAGCCGCTTCTTCGCCTCCGGGAGAATCGGCGAGCGGCAGCTTCCCAAAGGCGAAGATGCAAGCTGCAGCACGCAGGCACAGTGTGGGCAGCATTCAGACATAGAGAAAACAGTACTTTACCACTCTCCTGCCTTTTCCATGGTTATTCTATTGGAAAAGAACGAGTTTTGGACAACTACCTTTCATTCTTGCCAAACTCTTTGCAGACCCCCGTGCAAGCTTTAGAACAAGATTTTGGATGTTTTCTTTCCTGGCAGAGTTTCTCCTTGCAAGATATGGTGGAAAAGCTTTTGGCTGAGTGTAGAGCGGCAAGACACGCAGAAGACGCAGATACGCAGCTCTCCGAAGCTAAGTGCCGGTCCCGGGCTTCTTTCGGCACAAAACGCTCTCAGGAGCTCCCTGCGCTCGCCACAATGCTCTGTGTGCGAAGAAGCCGCTTCTTCGCCTGCGGGAGAATCGGCGAGCGGCAGCTTCCCAAAGGCGAAGATGCAAGCTGCGGCACACAGGCACAGTGTGGGCAGCCTTCAGACTTAGAGAAAACAGTACTTTACCACTCTCCTGCCTTTTCCATGGTTATTCTATTGGAAAAGAACGAGTTTTGGACAACTACCTTTCATTCTTGCCAAACTCTTTGCAGACCCCCGTGCAAGCTTTAGAACAAGATTTTGGATGTTTTCTTTCCTGGCAGAGTTTCTCCTTGCAAGATATGGTGGAAAAGCTTTTTGCTGAGTGTAGAGCGGCAAGACACGCAGAAGACGCAGATACGCAGCTCTCCGAAGCTAAGTGCCGGTCCCGGGCTTCTTTCGGCACAAACCGCTCTCAGGAGCTCCTGCGCTCGCCACAATGCTCTGTGTGCGAAGAAGCCGCTTCTTCGCCTGCGGGAGAATCGGCGAGCGGCAGCTTCCCAAAGGCGAAGATGCAAGCTGCAGCACACAGGCACAGTGTGGGCAGCCTTCAGACTTAGAGAAAACAGTACTTTACCACTCTCCTGCCTTTTCCATGGTTATTCTATTGGAAAAGAACGAGTTTTGGACAACTACCTTTCATTCTTGCCAAACTCTTTGCAGACCCCCGTGCAAGCTTTAGAACAAGATTTTGGATGTTTTCTTTCCTGGCAGAGTTTCTCCTTGCAAGATATGGTGGAAAAGCTTTTGGCTGAGTGTAGAGCGGCAAGACAGCAGAAGACGCAGATACGCAGCTCTCCGAAGCTAAGTGCCGGTCCCGGGCTTCTTTCGGCACAAACCGCTCTCAGGAGCTCCCTGCGCTCGCCACAATGCTCTGTGTGCGAAGAAGCCGCTTCTTCGCCTCCGGGAGAATCGGCGAGCGGCAGCTTGCCAAAGGCGAAGATGCAAGCTGCAGCACACAGGCACAGTGTGGGCAGCCTTCAGACTTAGAGAAAACAGTACTTTACCACTCTCCTGCCTTTTCCATGGTTATTCTATTGGAAAAGAACGAGTTTTGGACAACTACCTTTCATTCTTGCCAAACTCTTTGCAGACCCCCGTGCAAGCTTTAGAACAAGATTTTGGATGTTTTCTTTCTGGCAGAGTTTCTCCTTGCAAGATATGGTGGAAAAGCTTTTTGCTGAGTGTAGAGCGGCAAGACACGCAGAAGACGCAGATACGCAGCTCTCCGAAGCTAAGTGCCGGTCCCGGGCTTCTTTCGGCACAAACCGCTCTCAGGAGCTCCCTGCGCTCGCCACAATGCTCTGTGTGCGAAGAAGCCGCTTCTTCGCCTGCGGGAGAATCGGCGAGCGGCAGCTTCCCAAAGGCGAAGATGCAAGCTGCAGCACACAGGCACAGTGTGGGCAGCCTTCAGACTTAGAGAAAACAGTACTTTACCACTCTCCTGCCTTTTCCATGGTTATTCTATTGGAAAAGAACGAGTTTTGGACAACTACCTTTCATTCTTGCCAAACTCTTTGCAGACCTCCGTGCAAGCTTTAGAACAAGATTTTGGATGTTTTCTTTCCTGGCAGAGTTTCTCCTTGCAAGATATGGTGGAAAAGCTTTTTGCTGAGTGTAGAGCGGCAAGACACGCAGAAGACGCAGATACGCAGCTCTCCGAAGCTAAGTGCCGGTCCCGGGCTTCTTTCGGCACAAACCGCTCTCAGGAGCTCCCTGCGCTCGCCACAATGCTCTGTGTGCGAAGAAGCCGCTTCTTCGCCTCCGGGAGAATCGGCGAGCGGCAGCTTCCCAAAGGCGAAGATGCAAGCTGCAGCACACAGGCACAGTGTGGGCAGCCTTCAGACTTAGAGAAAACAGTACTTTACCACTCTCCTGCCTTTTCCATGGTTATTCTATTGGAAAAGAACGAGTTTTGGACAACTACCTTTCATTCTTGCCAAACTCTTTGCAGACCCCCGTGCAAGCTTTAGAACAAGATTTTGGATGTTTTCTTTCCTGGCAGAGTTTCTCCTTGTTGCAAGATATGGTGGAAAAGCTTTTTGCTGAGTGTAGAGCGGCAAGACACGCAGAAGACGCAGATACGCAGCTCTCCGAAGCTAAGTGCCGGTCCCGGGCTTCTTTCGGCACAAACCGCTCTCAGGAGCTCCCTGCGCTCGCCACAATGCTCTGTGTGCGAAGAAGCCGCTTCTTCGCCTCCGGGAGAATCGGCGAGCGGCAGCTTCCCAAAGGCGAAGATGCAAGCTGCAGCACACAGGCACAGTGTGGGCAGCCTTCAGACTTAGAGAAAACAGTACTTTACCACTCTCCTGCCTTTTCCATGGTTATTCTATTGGAAAAGAACGAGTTTTGGACAACTACCTTTCATTCTTGCCAAACTCTTTGCAGACCCCCGTGCAAGCTTTAGAACAAGATTTTGGATGTTTTCTTTCCTGGCAGAGTTTCTCCTTGCAAGATATGGTGGAAAAGCTTTTGGCTGAGTGTAGAGCGGCAAGACACGCAGAAGACGCAGATACGCAGCTCTCCGAAGCTAAGTGCCGGTCCCGGGCTTCTTTCGGCACAAACCGCTCTCAGGAGCTCCCTGCGCTCGCCACAATGCTCTGTGTGCGAAGAAGCCGCTTCTTCGCCTGCGGGAGAATCGGCGAGCGGCAGCTTCCCAAAGGCGAAGATGCAAGCTGCAGCACACAGGCACAGTGTGGGCAGCCTTCAGACTTAGAGAAAACAGTACTTTACCACTCTCCTGCCTTTTCCATGGTTATTCTATTGGAAAAGAACGAGTTTTGGACAACTACCTTTCATTCTTGCCAAACTCTTTGCAGACCCCCGTGCAAGCTTTAGAACAAGATTTTGGATGTTTTCTTTCCTGGCAGAGTTTCTCCTTGCAAGATATGGTGGAAAAGCTTTTTGCTGAGTGTAGAGCGGCAAGACACGCAGAAGACGCGGATACGCAGCTCTCCGAAGCTAAGTGCCGGTCCCGGGCTCCTTTCGGCACAAACCGCTCTCAGGAGCTCCCTGCGCTCGCCACAATGCTCTGTGTGCGAAGAAGCCGCTTCTTCGCCTGCGGGAGAATCGGCGAGCGGCAGCTTCCCAAAGGCGAAGATGCAAGCTGCAGCACGCAGGCACAGTGTGGGCAGCCTTCAGACTTAGAGAAAACAGTACTTTACCACTCTCCTGCCTTTTCCATGGTTATTCTATTGGAAAAGAACGAGTTTTGGACAACTACCTTTCATTCTTGCCAAACTCTTTGCAGACCCCCGTGCAAGCTTTAGAACAAGATTTTGGATGTTTTCTTTCCTGGCAGAGTTTCTCCTTGCAAGATATGGTGGAAAAGCTTTTTGCTGAGTGTAGAGCGGCAAGACACGCAGAAGACGCAGATACGCAGCTCTCCGAAGCTAAGTGCCGGTCCCGGGCTTCTTTCGGCACAAACCGCTCTCAGGAGCTCCCTGCGCTCGCCACAATGCTCTGTGTGCGAAGAAGCCGCTTCTTCGCCTGCGGGAGAATCGGCGAGCGGCAGCTTCCCAAAGGCAAAGATGCAAGCTGCAGCACACAGGCACAGTGTGGGCAGCATTCAGACTTAGATAAAACAGTACTTTACCACTCTCCTGCCTTATCCATGGTTATTCTATTGGAAAAGAAGGAGTTTTGGACAACTACCTTTCATTCTTGCCAAACTCTTTGCAGACCCCCGTGCAAGCTTTAGAACAAGATTTTGGATGTTTTCTTTCCTGGCAGAGTTTCTCCTTGCAAGATATGGTGGAAAAGCTTTTGGCTGAGTGTAGAGCGGCAAGACACGCAGAAGACGCAGATACGCAGCTCTCCGAAGCTAAGTGCCGGTCCCGGGCTTCTTTCGGCACAAACCGCTCTCAGGAGCTCCCTGCGCTCGCCACAATGCTCTGTGTGCGAAGAAGCCGCTTCTTCGCCTCCGGGAGAATCGGCGAGCGGCAGCTTCCCAAAGGCGAAGATGCAAGCTGCAGCACACAGGCACAGTGTGGGCAACATTCAGACTTAGAGAAAACAGTACTTTACCACTCTCCTGCCTTATCCATGGTTATTCTATTGGAAAAGAAGGAGTTTTGGACAACTACCTTTCATTCTTGCCAAACTCTTTGCAGACCCCCGTGCAAGCTTTAGAACAAGATTTTGGATGTTTTCTTCCCTGGCAGAGTTTCTCCTTGCAAGATATGGTGGAAAAGCTTTTTGCTGAGTGTAGAGCGGCAAGACACGCAGAAGACGCAGATACGCAGCTCTCCGAAGCTAAGTGCCGGTCCCGGGCTTCTTTCGGCACAAACCGCTCTCAGGAGCTCCCTGCGCTCGCCACAATGCTCTGTGTGCGAAGAAGCCGCTTCTTCGCCTCCGGGAGAATCGGCGAGCGGCAGCTTCCCAAAGGCGAAGATGCAAGCTGCAGCACGCAGGCACAGTGTGGGCAGCATTCAGACATAGAGAAAACAGTACTTTACCACTCTCCTGCCTTTTCCATGGTTATTCTATTGGAAAAGAACGAGTTTTGGACAACTACCTTTCATTCTTGCCAAACTCTTTGCAGACCCCCGTGCAAGCTTTAGAACAAGATTTTGGATGTTTTCTTTCCTGGCAGAGTTTCTCCTTGCAAGATATGGTGGAAAAGCTTTTGGCTGAGTGTAGAGCGGCAAGACACGCAGAAGACGCAGATACGCAGCTCTCCGAAGCTAAGTGCCGGTCCCGGGCTTCTTTCGGCACAAAACGCTCTCAGGAGCTCCCTGCGCTCGCCACAATGCTCTGTGTGCGAAGAAGCCGCTTCTTCGCCTGCGGGAGAATCGGCGAGCGGCAGCTTCCCAAAGGCGAAGATGCAAGCTGCGGCACACAGGCACAGTGTGGGCAGCCTTCAGACTTAGAGAAAACAGTACTTTACCACTCTCCTGCCTTTTCCATGGTTATTCTATTGGAAAAGAACGAGTTTTGGACAACTACCTTTCATTCTTGCCAAACTCTTTGCAGACCCCCGTGCAAGCTTTAGAACAAGATTTTGGATGTTTTCTTTCCTGGCAGAGTTTCTCCTTGCAAGATATGGTGGAAAAGCTTTTTGCTGAGTGTAGAGCGGCAAGACACGCAGAAGACGCAGATACGCAGCTCTCCGAAGCTAAGTGCCGGTCCCGGGCTTCTTTCGGCACAAACCGCTCTCAGGAGCTCCCTGCGCTCGCCACAATGCTCTGTGTGCGAAGAAGCCGCTTCTTCGCCTGCGGGAGAATCGGCGAGCGGCAGCTTCCCAAAGGCGAAGATGCAAGCTGCAGCACACAGGCACAGTGTGGGCAGCCTTCAGACTTAGAGAAAACAGTACTTTACCACTCTCCTGCCTTTTCCATGGTTATTCTATTGGAAAAGAACGAGTTTTGGACAACTACCTTTCATTCTTGCCAAACTCTTTGCAGACCCCCGTGCAAGCTTTAGAACAAGATTTTGGATGTTTTCTTCCCTGGCAGAGTTTCTCCTTGCAAGATATGGTGGAAAAGCTTTTGGCTGAGTGTAGAGCGGCAAGACACGCAGAAGACGCAGATACGCAGCTCTCCGAAGCTAAGTGCCGGTCCCGGGCTTCTTTCGGCACAAACCGCTCTCAGGAGCTCCCTGCGCTCGCCACAATGCTCTGTGTGCGAAGAAGCCGCTTCTTCGCCTCCGGGAGAATCGGCGAGCGGCAGCTTCCCAAAGGCGAAGATGCAAGCTGCAGCACACAGGCACAGTGTGGGCAGCATTCAGACTTAGAGAAAACAGTACTTTACCACTCTCCTGCCTTTTCCATGGTTATTCTATTGGAAAAGAACGAGTTTTGGACAACTACCTTTCATTCTTGCCAAACTCTTTGCAGACCCCCGTGCAAGCTTTAGAACAAGTTTTTGGATGTTTTCTTTCCTGGCAGAGTTTCTCCTTGCAAGATATGGTGGAAAAGCTTTTGGCTGAGTGTAGAGCGGCAAGACACGCAGAAGACGCAGATACGCAGCTCTCCGAAGCTAAGTGCCGGTCCCGGGCTTCTTTCGGCACAAACCGCTCTCAGGAGCTCCCTGCGCTCGCCACAATGCTCTGTGTGCGAAGAAGCCGCTTCTTCGCCTCCGGGAGAATCGGCGAGCGGCAGCTTCCCAAAGGCGAAGATGCAAGCTGCAGCACACAGGCACAGTGTGGGCAGCCTTCAGACTTAGAGAAAACAGTACTTTACCACTCTCCTGCCTTTTCCATGGTTATTCTATTGGAAAAGAACGAGTTTTGGACAACTACCTTTCATTCTTGCCAAACTCTTTGCAGACCCCCGTGCAAGCTTTAGAACAAGATTTTGGATGTTTTCTTTCCTGGCAGAGTTTCTCCTTGCAAGATATGGTGGAAAAGCTTTTTGCTGAGTGTAGAGCGGCAAGACACGCAGAAGACGCAGATACGCAGCTCTCCGAAGCTAAGTGCCGGTCCCGGGCTTCTTTCGGCACAAACCGCTCTCAGGAGCTCCCTGCGCTCGCCACAATGCTCTGTGTGCGAAGAAGCCGCTTCTTCGCCTGCGGGAGAATCGGCGAGCGGCAGCTTCCCAAAGGCGAAGATGCAAGCTGCAGCACACAGGCACAGTGTGGGCAGCATTCAGACTTAGATAAAACAGTACTTTACCACTCTTCTGCCTTATCCATGGTTATTCTATTGGAAAAGAAGGAGTTTTGGACAACTACCTTTCATTCTTGCCAAACTATTTGCAGACCCCCGTGCAAGCTTTAGAACAAGATTTTGGATGTTTTCTTTCCTGGCAGAGTTTCTCCTTGCAAGATATGGTGGAAAAGCTTTTGGCTGAGTGTAGAGCGGCAAGACACGCAGAAGACGCAGATACGCAGCTCTCCGAAGCTAAGTGCCGGTCCCGGGCTTCTTTCGGCACAAACCGCTCTCAGGAGCTCCCTGCGCTCGCCACAATGCTCTGTGTGCGAAGAAGCCGCTTCTTCGCCTCCGGGAGAATCGGCGAGCGGCAGCTTCCCAAAGGCGAAGATGCAAGCTGCAGCACACAGGCACAGTGTGGGCAGCCTTCAGACTTAGAGAAAACAGTACTTTACCACTCTCCTGCCTTATCCATGGTTATTCTATTGGAAAAGAACGAGTTTTGGACAACTACCTTTCATTCTTGCCAAACTCTTTGCAGACCCCCGTGCAAGCTTTAGAACAAGATTTTGGATGTTTTCTTCCCTGGCAGAGTTTCTCCTTGCAAGATATGGTGGAAAAGCTTTTTGCTGAGTGTAGAGCGGCAAGACACGCAGAAGACGCAGATACGCAGCTCTCCGAAGCTAAGTGCCGGTCCCGGGCTTCTTTCGGCACAAACCGCTCTCAGGAGCTCCCTGCGCTCGCCACAATGCTCTGTGTGCGAAGAAGCCGCTTCTTCGCCTGCGGGAGAATCGGCGAGCGGCAGCTTCGCAAAGGCGAAGATGCAAGCTGCAGCACACAGGCACAGTGTGGGCAGCCTTCAGACTTAGAGAAAACAGTACTTTACCACTCTCCTGCCTTTTCCATGGTTATTCTATTGGAAAAGAACGAGTTTTGGACAACTACCTTTCATTCTTGCCAAACTCTTTGCAGACCCCCGTGCAAGCTTTAGAACCAGATTTTGGATGTTTTCTTTCCTGGCAGAGTTTCTCCTTGCAAGATATGGTGGAAAAGCTTTTTGCTGAGTGTAGAGCGGCAAGACACGCAGAAGACGCAGATACGCAGCTCTCCGAAGCTAAGTGCCGGTCCCGGGCTTCTTTCGGCACAAACCGCTCTCAGGAGCTCCCTGCGCTCGCCACAATGCTCTGTGTGCGAAGAAGCCGCTTCTTCGCCTGCGGGAGAATCGGCGAGCGGCAGCTTCCCAAAGGCGAAGATGCAAGCTGCGGCACACAGGCACAGTGTGGGCAGCCTTCAGACTTAGAGAAAACAGTACTTTACCACTCTCCTGCCTTTTCCATGGTTATTCTATTGGAAAAGAACGAGTTTTGGACAACTACCTTTCATTCTTGCCAAACTCTTTGCAGACCCCCGTGCAAGCTTTAGAACAAGATTTTGGATGTTTTCTTTCCTGGCAGAGTTTCTCCTTGCAAGATATGGTGGAAAAGCTTTTGGCTGAGTATAGAGCGGCAAGACACGCAGAAGACGCAGATACGCAGCTCTCCGAAGCTAAGTGCCGGTCCCGGGCTTCTTTCGGCACAAACCGCTCTCAGGAGCTCCCTGCGCTCGCCACAATGCTCTGTGTGCGAAGAAGCCGCTTCTTCGCCTCCGGGAGAATCGGCGAGCGGCAGCTTCCCAAAGGCGAAGATGCAAGCTGCGGCACACAGGCACAGTGTGGGCAGCCTTCAGACTTAGAGAAAACAGTACTTTACCACTCTCCTGCCTTTTCCATGGTTATTCTATTGGAAAAGAACGAGTTTTGGACAACTACCTTTCATTCTTGCCAAACTCTTTGCAGACCCCCGTGCAAGCTTTAGAACAAGATTTTGGATGTTTTCTTTCCTGGCAGAGTTTCTCCTTGCAAGATATGGTGGAAAAGCTTTTGGCTGAGTGTAGAGCGGCAAGACACGCAGAAGACGCAGATACGCAGCTCTCCGAAGCTAAGTGCCGGTCCCGGGCTTCTTTCGGCACAAACCGCTCTCAGGAGCTCCCTGCGCTCGCCACAATGCTCTGTGTGCGAAGAAGCCGCTTCTTCGCCTCCGGGAGAATCGGCGAGCGGCAGCTTCCCAAAGGCGAAGATGCAAGCTGCAGCACACAGGCACAGTGTGGGCAGCCTTCAGACTTAGAGAAAACAGTACTTTACCACTCTCCTGCCTTTTCCATGGTTATTCTATTGGAAAAGAACGAGTTTTGGACAACTACCTTTCATTCTTGCCAAACTCTTTGCAGACCAGCGTGCAAGCTTTAGAACAAGATTTTGGATGTTTTCTTTCCTGGCAGAGTTTCTCCTTGCAAGATATGGTGGAAAAGCTTTTGGCTGAGTGTAGAGCGGCAAGACACGCAGAAGACGCAGATACGCAGCTCTCCGAAGCTAAGTGCCGGTCCCGGGCTTCTTTCGGCACAAACCGCTCTCAGGAGCTCCCTGCGCTCGCCACAATGCTCTGTGTGCGAAGAAGCCGCTTCTTCGCCTGCGGGAGAATCGGCGAGCGGCAGCTTCCCAAAGGCAAAGATGCAAGCTGCAGCACACAGGCACAGTGTGGGCAGCATTCAGACTTAGAGAAAACAGTACTTTACCACTCTCCTGCCTTATCCATGGTTATTCTATTGGAAAAAAGGAGTTTTGGACAACTACCTTTCATTCTTGCCAAACTCTTTGCAGACCCCCGTGCAAGCTTTAGAACAAGTTTTTGGATGTTTTCTTTCCTGGCAGAGTTTCTCCTTGCAAGATATGGTGGAAAAGCTTTTGGCTGAGTGTAGAGCGGCAAGACATGCAGAAGACGCGGATACGCAGCTCTCCGAAGCTAAGTGCCGGTCCCGGGCTTCTTTCGGCACAAACCGCTCTCAGGAGCTCCCTGCGCTCGCCACAATGCTCTGTGTGCGAAGAAGCCGCTTCTTCGCCTCCGGGAGAATCGGCGAGCGGCAGCTTCCCAAAGGCGAAGATGCAAGCTGCAGCACGCAGGCACAGTGTGGGCAGCCTTCAGACTTAGAGAAAACAGTACTTTACCACTCTCCTGCCTTTTCCATGGTTATTCTATTGGAAAAGAACGAGTTTTGGACAACTACCTTTCATTCTTGCCAAACTCTTTGCAGACCCCCGTGCAAGCTTTAGAACAAGATTTTGGATGTTTTCTTTCCTGGCAGAGTTTCTCCTTGCAAGATATGGTGGAAAAGCTTTTGGCTGAGTGTAGAGCGGCAAGACACGCAGAAGACGCAGATACGCAGCTCTCCGAAGCTAAGTGCCGGTCCCGGGCTTCTTTCGGCACAAACCGCTCTCAGGAGCTCCCTGCGCTCGCCACAATGCTCTGTGTGCGAAGAAGCCGCTTCTTCGCCTCCGGGAGAATCGGCGAGCGGCAGCTTCCCAAAGGCGAAGATGCAAGCTGCAGCACGCAGGCACAGTGTGGGCAGCATTCAGACTTAGAGAAAACAGTACTTTACCACTCTCCTGCCTTTTCCATGGTTATTCTATTGGAAAAGAACGAGTTTTGGACAACTACCTTTCATTCTTGCCAAACTCTTTGCAGACCCCCGTGCAAGCTTTAGAACAAGATTTTGGATGTTTTCTTTCCTGGCAGAGTTTCTCCTTGCAAGATATGGTGGAAAAGCTTTTGGCTGAGTGTAGAGCGGCAAGACACGCAGAAGACGCAGATACGCAGCTCTCCGAAGCTAAGTGCCGGTCCCGGGCTTCTTTCGGCACAAAACGCTCTCAGGAGCTCCCTGCGCTCGCCACAATGCTCTGTGTGCGAAGAAGCCGCTTCTTCACCTGCGGGAGAATCGGCGAGCGGCAGCTTCCCAAAGGCGAAGATGCAAGCTGCGGCACACAGGCACAGTGTGGGCAGCCTTCAGACTTAGAGAAAACAGTACTTTACCACTCTCCTGCCTTTTCCATGGTTATTCTATTGGAAAAGAACGAGTTTTGGACAACTACCTTTCATTCTTGCCAAACTCTTTGCAGACCCCCGTGCAAGCTTTAGAACAAGATTTTGGATGTTTTCTTTCCTGGCAGAGTTTCTCCTTGCAAGATATGGTGGAAAAGCTTTTGGCTGAGTGTAGAGCGGCAAGACACGCAGAAGACGCAGATACGCAGCTCTCCGAAGCTAAGTGCCGGTCCCGGGCTTCTTTCGGCACAAACCGCTCTCAGGAGCTCCCTGCGCTCGCCACAATGCTCTGTGTGCGAAGAAGCCGCTTCTTCGCCTCCGGGAGAATCGGCGAGCGGCAGCTTCCCAAAGGCGAAGATGCAAGCTGCAGCACACAGGCACAGTGTGGGCAGCCTTCAGACTTAGAGAAAACAGTACTTTACCACTCTCCTGCCTTTTCCATGGTTATTCTATTGGAAAAGAACGAGTTTTGGACAACTACCTTTCATTCTTGCCAAACTCTTTGCAGACCCCCGTGCAAGCTTTAGAACAAGTTTTTGGATGTTTTCTTTCCTGGCAGAGTTTCTCCTTGCAAGATATGGTGGAAAAGCTTTTGGCTGAGTGTAGAGCGGCAAGACACGCAGAAGACGCAGATACGCAGCTCTCCGAAGCTAAGTGCCGGTCCCGGGCTTCTTTCGGCACAAACCGCTCTCAGGAGCTCCCTGCGCTCGCCACAATGCTCTGTGTGCGAAGAAGCCGCTTCTTCGCCTGCGGGAGAATCGGCGAGCGGCAGCTTCCCAAAGGCGAAGATGCAAGCTGCAGCACACAGGCACAGTGTGGGCAGCCTTCAGACTTAGAGAAAACAGTACTTTACCACTCTCCTGCCTTTTCCATGGTTATTCTATTGGAAAAGAACGAGTTTTGGACAACTACCTTTCATTCTTGCCAAACTCTTTGCAGACCCCCGTGCAAGCTTTAGAACAAGATTTTGGATGTTTTCTTTCCTGGCAGAGTTTCTCCTTGCAAGATATGGTGGAAAAGCTTTTTGCTGAGTGTAGAGCGGCAAGACACGCAGAAGACGCAGATACGCAGCTCTCCGAAGCTAAGTGCCGGTCCCGGGCTTCTTTCGGCACAAACCGCTCTCAGGAGCTCCCTGCGCTCGCCACAATGCTCTGTGTGCGAAGAAGCCGCTTCTTCGCCTGCGGGAGAATCGGCGAGCGGCAGCTTCCCAAAGGCAAAGATGCAAGCTGCAGCACACAGGCACAGTGTGGGCAGCATTCAGTCTTAGATAAAACAGTACTTTACCACTCTCCTGCCTTATCCATGGTTATTCTATTGGAAAAGAAGGAGTTTTGGACAACTACCTTTCATTCTTGCCAAACTCTTTGCAGACCCCCGTGCAAGCTTTAGAACAAGATTTTGGATGTTTTCTTCCCTGGCAGAGTTTCTCCTTGCAAGATATGGTGGAAAAGCTTTTTGCTGAGTGTAGAGCGGCAAGACACGCAGAAGACGCAGATACGCAGCTCTCCGAAGCTAAGTGCCGGTCCCGGGCTTCTTTCGGCACAAACCGCTCTCAGGAGCTCCCTGCGCTCGCCACAATGCTCTGTGTGCGAAGAAGCCGCTTCTTCGCCTCCGGGAGAATCGGCGAGCGGCAGCTTCCCAAAGGCAAAGATGCAAGCTGCAGCACGCAGGCACAGTGTGGGCAGCATTCAGACTTAGAGAAAACAGTACTTTACCACTCTCCTGCCTTTTCCATGGTTATTCTATTGGAAAAGAACGAGTTTTGGACAACTACCTTTCATTCTTGCCAAACTCTTTGCAGACCCCCGTGCAAGCTTTAGAACAAGATTTTGGATGTTTTCTTTCCTGGCAGAGTTTCTCCTTGCAAGATATGGTGGAAAAGCTTTTGGCTGAGTGTAGAGCGGCAAGACACGCAGAAGACGCAGATACGCAGCTCTCCGAAGCTAAGTGCCGGTCCCGGGCTTCTTTCGGCACAAAACGCTCTCAGGAGCTCACTGCGCTCGCCACAATGCTCTGTGTGCGAAGAAGCCGCTTCTTCGCCTCCGGGAGAATCGGCGAGCGGCAGCTTCCCAAAGGCGAAGATGCAAGCTGCGGCACACAGGCACAGTGTGGGCAGCCTTCAGACTTAGAGAAAACAGTACTTTACCACTCTCCTGCCTTTTCCATGGTTATTCTATTGGAAAAGAACGAGTTTTGGACAACTACCTTTCATTCTTGCCAAACTCTTTGCAGACCCCCGTGCAAGCTTTAGAACAAGATTTTGGATGTTTTCTTTCCTGGCAGAGTTTCTCCTTGCAAGATATGGTGGAAAAGCTTTTTGCTGAGTGTAGAGCGGCAAGACACGCAGAAGACGCAGATACGCAGCTCTCCGAAGCTAAGTGCCGGTCCCGGGCTTCTTTCGGCACAAACCGCTCTCAGGAGCTCCCTGCGCTCGCCACAATGCTCTGTGTGCGAAGAAGCCGCTTCTTCGCCTGCGGGAGAATCGGCGAGCGGCAGCTTCCCAAAGGCGAAGATGCAAGCTGCAGCACACAGGCACAGTGTGGGCAGCCTTCAGACTTAGAGAAAACAGTACTTTACCACTCTCCTGCCTTTTCCATGGTTATTCTATTGGAAAAGAACGAGTTTTGGACAACTACCTTTCATTCTTGCCAAACTCTTTGCAGACCCCCGTGCAAGCTTTAGAACAAGATTTTGGATGTTTTCTTTCCTGGCAGAGTTTCTCCTTGCAAGATATGGTGGAAAAGCTTTTTGCTGAGTGTAGAGCGGCAAGACACGCAGAAGACGCAGATACGCAGCTCTCCGAAGCTAAGTGCCGGTCCCGGGCTTCTTTCGGCACAAACCGCTCTCAGGAGCTCCCTGCGCTCGCCACAATGCTCTGTGTGCGAAGAAGCCGCTTCTTCGCCTGCGGGAGAATCGGCGAGCGGCAGCTTCCCAAAGGCGAAGATGCAAGCTGCGGCACACAGGCACAGTGTGGGCAGCCTTCAGACTTAGAGAAAACAGTACTTTACCACTCTCCTGCCTTTTCCATGGTTATTCTATTGGAAAAGAACGAGTTTTGGACAACTACCTTTCATTCTTGCCAAACTCTTTGCAGACCCCCGTGCAAGCTTTAGAACCAGATTTTGGATGTTTTCTTTCCTGGCAGAGTTTCTCCTTGCAAGATATGGTGGAAAAGCTTTTTGCTGAGTGTAGAGCGGCAAGACACGCAGAAGACGCAGATACGCAGCTCTCCGAAGCTAAGTGCCGGTCCCGGGCTTCTTTCGGCACAAACCGCTCTCAGGAGCTCCCTGCGCTCGCCACAATGCTCTGTGTGCGAAGAAGCCGCTTCTTCGCCTGCGGGAGAATCGGCGAGCGGCAGCTTCCCAAAGGCGAAGATGCAAGCTGCGGCACACAGGCACAGTGTGGGCAGCCTTCAGACTTAGAGAAAACAGTACTTTACCACTCTCCTGCCTTTTCCATGGTTATTCTATTGGAAAAGAACGAGTTTTGGACAACTACCTTTCATTCTTGCCAAACTCTTTGCAGACCCCCGTGCAAGCTTTAGAACAAGATTTTGGATGTTTTCTTTCCTGGCAGAGTTTCTCCTTGCAAGATATGGTGGAAAAGCTTTTGGCTGAGTGTAGAGCGGCAAGACACGCAGAAGACGCAGATACGCAGCTCTCCGAAGCTAAGTGCCGGTCCCGGGCTTCTTTCGGCACAAACCGCTCTCAGGAGCTCCCTGCGCTCGCCACAATGCTCTGTGTGCGAAGAAGCCGCTTCTTCGCCTGCGGGAGAATCGGCGAGCGGCAGCTTCCCAAAGGCGAAGATGCAAGCTGCGGCACACAGGCACAGTGTGGGCAGCCTTCAGACTTAGAGAAAACAGTACTTTACCACTCTCCTGCCTTTTCCATGGTTATTCTATTGGAAAAGAACGAGTTTTGGACAACTACCTTTCATTCTTGCCAAACTCTTTGCAGACCCCCGTGCAAGCTTTAGAACAAGATTTTGGATGTTTTCTTTCCTGGCAGAGTTTCTCCTTGCAAGATATGGTGGAAAAGCTTTTTGCTGAGTGTAGAGCGGCAAGACACGCAGAAGACGCAGATACGCAGCTCTCCGAAGCTAAGTGCCGGTCCCGGGCTTCTTTCGGCACAAACCGCTCTCAGGAGCTCCCTGCGCTCGCCACAATGCTCTGTGTGCGAAGAAGCCGCTTCTTCGCCTGCGGGAGAATCGGCGAGCGGCAGCTTCCCAAAGGCGAAGATGCAAGCTGCAGCACACAGGCACAGTGTGGGCAGCCTTCAGACTTAGAGAAAACAGTACTTTACCACTCTCCTGCCTTTTCCATGGTTATTCTATTGGAAAAGAACGAGTTTTGGACAACTACCTTTCATTCTTGCCAAACTCTTTGCAGACCCCCGTGCAAGCTTTAGAACAAGATTTTGGATGTTTTCTTTCCTGGCAGAGTTTCTCCTTGCAAGATATGGTGGAAAAGCTTTTTGCTGAGTGTAGAGCAGCAAGACACGCAGAAGACGCAGATACGCAGCTCTCCGAAGCTAAGTGCCGGTCCCGGGCTTCTTTCGGCACAAACCGCTCTCAGGAGCTCCCTGCGCTCGCCACAATGCTCTGTGTGCGAAGAAGCCGCTTCTTCGCCTGCGGGAGAATCGGCGAGCGGCAGCTTCCCAAAGGCGAAGATGCAAGCTGCGGCACACAGGCACAGTGTGGGCAGCCTTCAGACTTAGAGAAAACAGTACTTTACCACTCTCCTGCCTTTTCCATGGTTATTCTATTGGAAAAGAACGAGTTTTGGACAACTACCTTTCATTCTTGCCAAACTCTTTGCAGACCTCCGTGCAAGCTTTAGAACAAGATTTTGGATGTTTTCTTTCCTGGCAGAGTTTCTCCTTGCAAGATATGGTGGAAAAGCTTTTGGCTGAGTGTAGAGCGGCAAGACACGCAGAAGACGCAGATACGCAGCTCTCCGAAGCTAAGTGCCGGTCCCGGGCTTCTTTCGGCACAAACCGCTCTCAGGAGCTCCCTGCGCTCGCCACAATGCTCTGTGTGCGAAGAAGCCGCTTCTTCGCCTCCGGGAGAATCGGCGAGCGGCAGCTTCCCAAAGGCGAAGATGCAAGCTGCGGCACACAGGCACAGTGTGGGCAGCCTTCAGACTTAGAGAAAACAGTACTTTACCACTCTCCTGCCTTTTCCATGGTTATTCTATTGGAAAAGAACGAGTTTTGGACAACTACCTTTCATTCTTGCCAAACTCTTTGCAGACCCCCGTGCAAGCTTTAGAACAAGATTTTGGATGTTTTCTTTCCTGGCAGAGTTTCTCCTTGCAAGATATGGTGGAAAAGCTTTTGGCTGAGTGTAGAGCGGCAAGACACGCAGAAGACGCAGATACGCAGCTCTCCGAAGCTAAGTGCCGGTCCCGGGCTTCTTTCGGCACAAACCGCTCTCAGGAGCTCCCTGCGCTCGCCACAATGCTCTGTGTGCGAAGAAGCCGCTTCTTCGCCTGCGGGAGAATCGGCGAGCGGCAGCTTCCCAAAGGCGAAGATGCAAGCTGCGGCACACAGGCACAGTGTGGGCAGCCTTCAGACTTAGAGAAAACAGTACTTTACCACTCTCCTGCCTTTTCCATGGTTATTCTATTGGAAAAGAACGAGTTTTGGACAACTACCTTTCATTCTTGCCAAACTCTTTGCAGACCCCCGTGCAAGCTTTAGAACAAGATTTTGGATGTTTTCTTTCCTGGCAGAGTTTCTCCTTGCAAGATATGGTGGAAAAGCTTTTGGCTGAGTGTAGAGCGGCAAGACACGCAGAAGACGCAGATACGCAGCTCTCCGAAGCTAAGTGCCGGTCCCGGGCTTCTTTCGGCACAAACCGCTCTCAGGAGCTCCCTGCGCTCGCCACAATGCTCTGTGTGCGAAGAAGCCGCTTCTTCGCCTGCGGGAGAATCGGCGAGCGGCAGCTTCCCAAAGGCGAAGATGCAAGCTGCGGCACACAGGCACAGTGTGGGCAGCCTTCAGACTTAGAGAAAACAGTACTTTACCACTCTCCTGCCTTTTCCATGGTTATTCTATTGGAAAAGAACGAGTTTTGGACAACTACCTTTCATTCTTGCCAAACTCTTTGCAGACCCCCGTGCAAGCTTTAGAACAAGATTTTGGATGTTTTCTTTCCTGGCAGAGTTTCTCCTTGCAAGATATGGTGGAAAAGCTTTTTGCTGAGTGTAGAGCGGCAAGACACGCAGAAGACGCAGATACGCAGCTCTCCGAAGCTAAGTGCCGGTCCCGGGCTTCTTTCGGCACAAACCGCTCTCAGGAGCTCCCTGCGCTCGCCACAATGCTCTGTGTGCGAAGAAGCCGCTTCTTCGCCTGCGGGAGAATCGGCGAGCGGCAGCTTCCCAAAGGCGAAGATGCAAGCTGCAGCACACAGGCACAGTGTGGGCAGCCTTCAGACTTAGAGAAAACAGTACTTTACCACTCTCCTGCCTTTTCCATGGTTATTCTATTGGAAAAGAACGAGTTTTGGACAACTACCTTTCATTCTTGCCAAACTCTTTGCAGACCCCCGTGCAAGCTTTAGAACAAGATTTTGGATGTTTTCTTTCCTGGCAGAGTTTCTCCTTGCAAGATATGGTGGAAAAGCTTTTTGCTGAGTGTAGAGCGGCAAGACACGCAGAAGACGCAGATACGCAGCTCTCCGAAGCTAAGTGCCGGTCCCGGGCTTCTTTCGGCACAAACCGCTCTCAGGAGCTCCCTGCGCTCGCCACAATGCTCTGTGTGCGAAGAAGCCGCTTCTTCGCCTGCGGGAGAATCGGCGAGCGGCAGCTTCCCAAAGGCGAAGATGCAAGCTGCGGCACACAGGCACAGTGTGGGCAGCCTTCAGACTTAGAGAAAACAGTACTTTACCACTCTCCTGCCTTTTCCATGGTTATTCTATTGGAAAAGAACGAGTTTTGGACAACTACCTTTCATTCTTGCCAAACTCTTTGCAGACCTCCGTGCAAGCTTTAGAACAAGATTTTGGATGTTTTCTTTCCTGGCAGAGTTTCTCCTTGCAAGATATGGTGGAAAAGCTTTTGGCTGAGTGTAGAGCGGCAAGACACGCAGAAGACGCAGATACGCAGCTCTCCGAAGCTAAGTGCCGGTCCCGGGCTTCTTTCGGCACAAACCGCTCTCAGGAGCTCCCTGCGCTCGCCACAATGCTCTGTGTGCGAAGAAGCCGCTTCTTCGCCTCCGGGAGAATCGGCGAGCGGCAGCTTCCCAAAGGCGAAGATGCAAGCTGCGGCACACAGGCACAGTGTGGGCAGCCTTCAGACTTAGAGAAAACAGTACTTTACCACTCTCCTGCCTTTTCCATGGTTATTCTATTGGAAAAGAACGAGTTTTGGACAACTACCTTTCATTCTTGCCAAACTCTTTGCAGACCCCCGTGCAAGCTTTAGAACAAGATTTTGGATGTTTTCTTTCCTGGCAGAGTTTCTCCTTGCAAGATATGGTGGAAAAGCTTTTGGCTGAGTGTAGAGCGGCAAGACACGCAGAAGACGCAGATACGCAGCTCTCCGAAGCTAAGTGCCGGTCCCGGGCTTCTTTCGGCACAAACCGCTCTCAGGAGCTCCCTGCGCTCGCCACAATGCTCTGTGTGCGAAGAAGCCGCTTCTTCGCCTCCGGGAGAATCGGCGAGCGGCAGCTTCCCAAAGGCGAAGATGCAAGCTGCAGCACACAGGCACAGTGTGGGCAGCCTTCAGACTTAGAGAAAACAGTACTTTACCACTCTCCTGCCTTTTCCATGGTTATTCTATTGGAAAAGAACGAGTTTTGGACAACTACCTTTCATTCTTGCCAAACTCTTTGCAGACCCCCGTGCAAGCTTTAGAACAAGATTTTGGATGTTTTCTTTCCTGGCAGAGTTTCTCCTTGCAAGATATGGTGGAAAAGCTTTTGGCTGAGTGTAGAGCGGCAAGACACGCAGAAGACGCAGATACGCAGCTCTCCGAAGCTAAGTGCCGGTCCCGGGCTTCTTTCGGCACAAACCGCTCTCAGGAGCTCCCTGCGCTCGCCACAATGCTCTGTGTGCGAAGAAGCCGCTTCTTCGCCTCCGGGAGAATCGGCGAGCGGCAGCTTCCCAAAGGCGAAGATGCAAGCTGCAGCACGCAGGCACAGTGTGGGCAGCCTTCAGACTTAGAGAAAACAGTACTTTACCACTCTCCTGCCTTTTCCATGGTTATTCTATTGGAAAAGAACGAGTTTTGGACAACTACCTTTCATTCTTGCCAAACTCTTTGCAGACCCCCGTGCAAGCTTTAGAACAAGATTTTGGATGTTTTCTTTCCTGGCAGAGTTTCTCCTTGCAAGATATGGTGGAAAAGCTTTTGGCTGAGTGTAGAGCGGCAAGACACGCAGAAGACGCAGATACGCAGCTCTCCGAAGCTAAGTGCCGGTCCCGGGCTTCTTTCGGCACAAACCGCTCTCAGGAGCTCCCTGCGCTCGCCACAATGCTCTGTGTGCGAAGAAGCCGCTTCTTCGCCTGCGGGAGAATCGGCGAGCGGCAGCTTCCCAAAGGCAAAGATGCAAGCTGCAGCACACAGGCACAGTGTGGGCAGCATTCAGACTTAGATAAAACAGTACTTTACCACTCTCCTGCCTTATCCATGGTTATTCTATTGGAAAAGAAGGAGTTTTGGACAACTACCTTTCATTCTTGCCAAACTCTTTGCAGACCCCCGTGCAAGCTTTAGAACAAGATTTTGGATGTTTTCTTTCCTGGCAGAGTTTCTCCTTGCAAGATATGGTGGAAAAGCTTTTTGCTGAGTGTAGAGCGGCAAGACACGCAGAAGACGCAGATACGCAGCTCTCCGAAGCTAAGTGCCGGTCCCGGGCTTCTTTCGGCACAAACCGCTCTCAGGAGCTCTTTGCGCTCGCCACAATGCTCTGTGTGCGAAGAAGCCGCTTCTTCGCCTGCGGGAGAATCGGCGAGCGGCAGCTTCCCAAAGGCGAAGATGCAAGCTGCAGCACACAGGCACAGTGTGGGCAGCATTCAGACTTAGAGAAAACAGTACTTTACCACTCTCCTGCCTTATCCATGGTTATTCTATTGGAAAAGAACGAGTTTTGGACAACTACCTTTCATTCTTGCCAAACTCTTTGCAGACCCCCGTGCAAGCTTTAGAACAAGATTTTGGATGTTTTCTTCCCTGGCAGAGTTTCTCCTTGCAAGATATGGTGGAAAAGCTTTTTGCTGAGTGTAGAGCGGCAAGACACGCAGAAGACGCAGATACGCAGCTCTCCGAAGCTAAGTGCCGGTCCCGGGCTTCTTTCGGCACAAACCGCTCTCAGGAGCTCCCTGCGCTCGCCACAATGCTCTGTGTGCGAAGAAGCCGCTTCTTCGCCTCCGGGAGAATCGGCGAGCGGCAGCTTCCCAAAGGCGAAGATGCAAGCTGCAGCACGCAGGCACAGTGTGGGCAGCATTCAGACTTAGAGAAAACAGTACTTTACCACTCTCCTGCCTTTTCCATGGTTATTCTATTGGAAAAGAACGAGTTTTGGACAACTACCTTTCATTCTTGCCAAACTCTTTGCAGACCCCCGTGCAAGCTTTAGAACAAGATTTTGGATGTTTTCTTTCCTGGCAGAGTTTCTCCTTGCAAGATATGGTGGAAAAGCTTTTGGCTGAGTGTAGAGCGGCAAGACACGCAGAAGACGCAGATACGCAGCTCTCCGAAGCTAAGTGCCGGTCCCGGGCTTCTTTCGGCACAAAACGCTCTCAGGAGCTCCCTGCGCTCGCCACAATGCTCTGTGTGCGAAGAAGCCGCTTCTTCGCCTGCGGGAGAATCGGCGAGCGGCAGCTTCCCAAAGGCGAAGATGCAAGCTGCGGCACACAGGCACAGTGTGGGCAGCCTTCAGACTTAGAGAAAACAGTACTTTACCACTCTCCTGCCTTTTCCATGGTTATTCTATTGGAAAAGAACGAGTTTTGGACAACTACCTTTCATTCTTGCCAAACTCTTTGCAGACCCCCGTGCAAGCTTTAGAACAAGATTTTGGATGTTTTCTTTCCTGGCAGAGTTTCTCCTTGCAAGATATGGTGGAAAAGCTTTTTGCTGAGTGTAGAGCGGCAAGACACGCAGAAGACGCAGATACGCAGCTCTCCGAAGCTAAGTGCCGGTCCCGGGCTTCTTTCGGCACAAACCGCTCTCAGGAGCTCCCTGCGCTCGCCACAATGCTCTGTGTGCGAAGAAGCCGCTTCTTCGCCTGCGGGAGAATCGGCGAGCGGCAGCTTCCCAAAGGCGAAGATGCAAGCTGCAGCACACAGGCACAGTGTGGGCAGCCTTCAGACTTAGAGAAAACAGTACTTTACCACTCTCCTGCCTTTTCCATGGTTATTCTATTGGAAAAGAACGAGTTTTGGACAACTACCTTTCATTCTTGCCAAACTCTTTGCAGACCCCCGTGCAAGCTTTAGAACAAGATTTTGGATGTTTTCTTTCCTGGCAGAGTTTCTCCTTGCAAGATATGGTGGAAAAGCTTTTGGCTGAGTGTAGAGCGGCAAGACACGCAGAAGACGCAGATACGCAGCTCTCCGAAGCTAAGTGCCGGTCCCGGGCTTCTTTCGGCACAAACCGCTCTCAGGAGCTCCCTGCGCTCGCCACAATGCTCTGTGTGCGAAGAAGCCGCTTCTTCGCCTGCGGGAGAATCGGCGAGCGGCAGCTTCCCAAAGGCGAAGATGCAAGCTGCAGCACACAGGCACAGTGTGGGCAGCATTCAGACTTAGAGAAAACAGTACTTTACCACTCTCCTGCCTTTTCCATGGTTATTCTATTGGAAAAGAACGAGTTTTGGACAACTACCTTTCATTCTTGCCAAACTCTTTGCAGACCCCCGTGCAAGCTTTAGAACAAGATTTTGGATGTTTTCTTTCCTGGCAGAGTTTCTCCTTGCAAGATATGGTGGAAAAGCTTTTGGCTGAGTGTAGAGCGGCAAGACACGCAGAAGACGCAGATACGCAGCTCTCCGAAGCTAAGTGCCGGTCCCGGGCTTCTTTCGGCACAAACCGCTCTCAGGAGCTCCCTGCGCTCGCCACAATGCTCTGTGTGCGAAGAAGCCGCTTCTTCGCCTCCGGGAGAATCGGCGAGCGGCAGCTTCGCAAAGGCGAAGATGCAAGCTGCAGCACACAGGCACAGTGTGGGCAGCCTTCAGACTTAGAGAAAACAGTACTTTACCACTCTCCTGCCTTTTCCATGGTTATTCTATTGGAAAAGAACGAGTTTTGGACAACTACCTTTCATTCTTGCCAATCTCTTTGCAGACCCCCGTGCAAGCTTTAGAACAAGATTTTGGATGTTTTCTTTCCTGGCAGAGTTTCTCCTTGCAAGATATGGTGGAAAAGCTTTTTGCTGAGTGTAGAGCGGCAAGACACGCAGAAGACGCAGATACGCAGCTCTCCGAAGCTAAGTGCCGGTCCCGGGCTTCTTTCGGCACAAACCGCTCTCAGGAGCTCCCTGCGCTCGCCACAATGCTCTGTGTGCGAAGAAGCCGCTTCTTCGCCTGCGGGAGAATCGGCGAGCGGCAGCTTCCCAAAGGCAAAGATGCAAGCTGCAGCACACAGGCACAGTGTGGGCAGCATTCAGACTTAGATAAAACAGTACTTTACCACTCTCCTGCCTTATCCATGGTTATTCTATTGGAAAAGAAGGAGTTTTGGACAACTACCTTTCATTCTTGCCAAACTCTTTGCAGACCCCCGTGCAAGCTTTAGAACAAGATTTTGGATGTTTTCTTTCCTGGCAGAGTTTCTCCTTGCAAGATATGGTGGAAAAGCTTTTGGCTGAGTGTAGAGCGGCAAGACACGCAGAAGACGCAGATACGCAGCTCTCCGAAGCTAAGTGCCGGTCCCGGGCTTCTTTCGGCACAAACCGCTCTCAGGAGCTCCCTGCGCTCGCCACAATGCTCTGTGTGCGAAGAAGCCGCTTCTTCGCCTCCGGGAGAATCGGCGAGCGGCAGCTTGCCAAAGGCGAAGATGCAAGCTGCAGCACACAGGCACAGTGTGGGCAGCATTCAGACTTAGAGAAAACAGTACTTTACCACTCTCCTGCCTTATCCATGGTTATTCTATTGGAAAAGAACGAGTTTTGGACAACTACCTTTCATTCTTGCCAAACTCTTTGCAGACCCCCGTGCAAGCTTTAGAACAAGATTTTGGATGTTTTCTTCCCTGGCAGAGTTTCTCCTTGCAAGATATGGTGGAAAAGCTTTTTGCTGAGTGTAGAGCGGCAAGACACGCAGAAGACGCAGATACGCAGCTCTCCGAAGCTAAGTGCCGGTCCCGGGCTTCTTTCGGCACAAAACGCTCTCAGGAGCTCCCTGCGCTCGCCACAATGCTCTGTGTGCGAAGAAGCCGCTTCTTCGCCTCCGGGAGAATCGGCGAGCGGCAGCTTCCCAAAGGCGAAGATGCAAGCTGCAGCACGCAGGCACAGTGTGGGCAGCATTCAGACTTAGAGAAAACAGTACTTTACCACTCTCCTGCCTTTTCCATGGTTATTCTATTGGAAAAGAAGGAGTTTTGGACAACTACCTTTCATTCTTGCCAAACTCTTTGCAGACCCCCGTGCAAGCTTTAGAACAAGATTTTGGATGTTTTCTTTCCTGGCAGAGTTTCTCCTTGCAAGATATGGTGGAAAAGCTTTTGGCTGAGTGTAGAGCGGCAAGACACGCAGAAGACGCAGATACGCAGCTCTCCGAAGCTAAGTGCCGGTCTCGGGCTTCTTTCGGCACAAACCGCTCTCAGGAGCTCCCTGCGCTCGCCACAATGCTCTGTGTGCGAAGAAGCCGCATCTTCGCCTGCGGGAGAATCGGCGAGCGGCAGCTTCCCAAAGGCGAAGATGCAAGCTGCGGCACACAGGCACAGTGTGGGCAGCCTTCAGACTTAGAGAAAACAGTACTTTACCACTCTCCTGCCTTTTCCATGGTTATTCTATTGGAAAAGAACGAGTTTTGGACAACTACCTTTCATTCTTGCCAAATTCTTTGCAGACCCCCGTGCAAGCTTTAGAACAAGATTTTGGATGTTTTCTTTCCTGGCAGAGTTTCTCCTTGCAAGATATGGTGGAAAAGCTTTTTGCTGAGTGTAGAGCGGCAAGACACGCAGAAGACGCAGATACGCAGCTCTCCGAAGCTAAGTGCCGGTCCCGGGCTTCTTTCGGCACAAACCGCTCTCAGGAGCTCCCTGCGCTCGCCACAATGCTCTGTGTGCGAAGAAGCCGCTTCTTCGCCTGCGGGAGAATCGGCGAGCGGCAGCTTCCCAAAGGCGAAGATGCAAGCTGCAGCACACGGGCACAGTGTGGGCAGCCTTCAGACTTAGAGAAAACAGTACTTTACCACTCTCCTGCCTTTTCCATGGTTATTCTATTGGAAAAGAACGAGTTTTGGACAACTACCTTTCATTCTTGCCAAACTCTTTGCAGACCCCCGTGCAAGCTTTAGAACAAGATTTTGGATGTTTTCTTTCCTGGCAGAGTTTCTCCTTGCAAGATATGGTGGAAAAGCTTTTTGCTGAGTGTAGAGCGGCAAGACACGCAGAAGACGCAGATACGCAGCTCTCCGAAGCTAAGTGCCGGTCCCGGGCTTCTTTCGGCACAAACCGCTCTCAGGAGCTCCCTGCGCTCGCCACAATGCTCTGTGTGCGAAGAAGCCGCTTCTTCGCCTGCGGGAGAATCGGCGAGCGGCAGCTTCCCAAAGGCGAAGATGCAAGCTGCAGCACACAGGCACAGTGTGGGCAGCCTTCAGACTTAGAGAAAACAGTACTTTACCACTCTCCTGCCTTTTCCATGGTTATTCTATTGGAAAAGAACGAGTTTTGGACAACTACCTTTCATTCTTGCCAAACTCTTTGCAGACCCCCGTGCAAGCTTTAGAACAAGTTTTTGGATGTTTTCTTTCCTGGCAGAGTTTCTCCTTGCAAGATATGGTGGAAAAGCTTTTGGCTGAGTGTAGAGCGGCAAGACACGCAGAAGACGCAGATACGCAGCTCTCTGAAGCTAAGTGCCGGTCCCGGGCTTCTTTCGGCACAAACCGCTCTCAGGAGCTCCCTGCGCTCGCCACAATGCTCTGTGTGCGAAGAAGCCGCTTCTTCGCCTCCGGGAGAATCGGCGAGCGGCAGCTTCCCAAAGGCGAAGATGCAAGCTGCAGCACACAGGCACAGTGTGGGCAGCCTTCAGACTTAGAGAAAACAGTACTTTACCACTCTCCTGCCTTTTCCATGGTTATTCTATTGGAAAAGAACGAGTTTTGGACAACTACCTTTCATTCTTGCCAAACTCTTTGCAGACCCCCGTGCAAGCTTTAGAACAAGATTTTGGATGTTTTCTTTCCTGGCAGAGTTTCTCCTTGCAAGATATGGTGGAAAAGCTTTTTGCTGAGTGTAGAGCGGCAAGACACGCAGAAGACGCAGATACGCAGCTCTCCGAAGCTAAGTGCCGGTCCCGGGCTTCTTTCGGCACAAACCGCTCTCAGGAGCTCCCTGCGCTCGCCACAATGCTCTGTGTGCGAAGAAGCCGCTTCTTCGCCTGCGGGAGAATCGGCCAGCGGCAGCTTCCCAAAGGCAAAGATGCAAGCTGCAGCACACAGGCACAGTGTGGGCAGCATTCAGACTTAGATAAAACAGTACTTTACCACTCTCCTGCCTTATCCATGGTTATTCTATTGGAAAAGAAGGAGTTTTGGACAACTACCTTTCATTCTTGCCAAACTCTTTGCAGACCCCCGTGCAAGCTTTAGAACAAGATTTTGGATGTTTTCTTTCCTGGCAGAGTTTCTCCTTGCAAGATATGGTGGAAAAGCTTTTGGCTGAGTGTAGAGCGGCAAGACACGCAGAAGACGCAGATACGCAGCTCTCCGAAGCTAAGTGCCGGTCCCGGGCTTCTTTCGGCACAAACCGCTCTCAGGAGCTCCCTGCGCTCGCCACAATGCTCTGTGTGCGAAGAAGCCGCTTCTTCGCCTCCGGGAGAATCGGCGAGCGGCAGCTTGCCAAAGGCGAAGATGCAAGCTGCAGCACACAGGCACAGTGTGGGCAGCATTCAGACTTAGAGAAAACAGTACTTTACCACTCTCCTGCCTTATCCATGGTTATTCTATTGGAAAAGAACGAGTTTTGGACAACTACCTTTCATTCTTGCCAAACTCTTTGCAGACCCCCGTGCAAGCTTTAGAACAAGATTTTGGATGTTTTCTTCCCTGGCAGAGTTTCTCCTTGCAAGATATGGTGGAAAAGCTTTTTGCTGAGTGTAGAGCGGCAAGACACGCAGAAGACGCAGATACGCAGCTCTCCGAAGCTAAGTGCCGGTCCCGGGCTTCTTTCGGCACAAACCGCTCTCAGGAGCTCCCTGCGCTCGCCACAATGCTCTGTGTGCGAAGAAGCCGCTTCTTCGCCTCCGGGAGAATCGGCGAGCGGCAGCTTCCCAAAGGCGAAGATGCAAGCTGCAGCACGCAGGCACAGTGTGGGCAGCATTCAGACTTAGAGAAAACAGTACTTTACCACTCTCCTGCCTTTTCCATGGTTATTCTATTGGAAAAGAACGAGTTTTGGACAACTACCTTTCATTCTTGCCAAACTCTTTGCAGACCCCCGTGCAAGCTTTAGAACAAGATTTTGGATGTTTTCTTTCCTGGCAGAGTTTCTCCTTGCAAGATATGGTGGAAAAGCTTTTGGCTGAGTGTAGAGCGGCAAGACACGCAGAAGACGCAGATACGCAGCTCTCCGAAGCTAAGTGCCGGTCCCGGGCTTCTTTCGGCACAAACCGCTCTCAGGAGCTCCCTGCGCTCGCCACAATGCTCTGTGTGCGAAGAAGCCGCTTCTTCGCCTGCGGGAGAATCGGCGAGCGGCAGCTTCCCAAAGGCGAAGATGCAAGCTGCGGCACACAGGCACAGTGTGGGCAGCCTTCAGACTTAGAGAAAACAGTACTTTACCACTCTCCTGCCTTTTCCATGGTTATTCTATTGGAAAAGAACGAGTTTTGGACAACTACCTTTCATTCTTGCCAAACTCTTTGCAGACCCCCGTGCAAGCTTTAGAACAAGATTTTGGATGTTTTCTTTCCTGGCAGAGTTTCTCCTTGCAAGATATGGTGGAAAAGCTTTTTGCTGAGTGTAGAGCGGCAAGACACGCAGAAGACGCAGATACGCAGCTCTCCGAAGCTAAGTGCCGGTCCCGGGCTTCTTTCGGCACAAACCGCTCTCAGGAGCTCCCTGCGCTCGCCACAATGCTCTGTGTGCGAAGAAGCCGCTTCTTCGCCTGCGGGAGAATCGGCGAGCGGCAGCTTCCCAAAGGCGAAGATGCAAGCTGCAGCACACAGGCACAGTGTGGGCAGCCTTCAGACTTAGAGAAAACAGTACTTTACCACTCTCCTGCCTTTTCCATGGTTATTCTATTGGAAAAGAACGAGTTTTGGACAACTACCTTTCATTCTTGCCAAACTCTTTGCAGACCCCCGTGCAAGCTTTAGAACAAGATTTTGGATGTTTTCTTTCCTGGCAGAGTTTCTCCTTGCAAGATATGGTGGAAAAGCTTTTTGCTGAGTGTAGAGCGGCAAGACACGCAGAAGACGCAGATACGCAGCTCTCCGAAGCTAAGTGCCGGTCCCGGGCTTCTTTCGGCACAAACCGCTCTCAGGAGCTCCCTGCGCTCGCCACAATGCTCTGTGTGCGAAGAAGCCGCTTCTTCGCCTGCGGGAGAATCGGCGAGCGGCAGCTTCCCAAAGGCGAAGATGCAAGCTGCAGCACACAGGCACAGTGTGGGCAGCCTTCAGACTTAGAGAAAACAGTACTTTACCACTCTCCTGCCTTTTCCATGGTTATTCTATTGGAAAAGAACGAGTTTTGGACAACTACCTTTCATTCTTGCCAAACTCTTTGCAGACCCCCGTGCAAGCTTTAGAACAAGATTTTGGATGTTTTCTTTCCCTGGCAGAGTTTCTCCTTGCAAGATATGGTGGAAAAGCTTTTTGCTGAGTGTAGAGCGGCAAGACACGCAGAAGACGCAGATACGCAGCTCTCCGAAGCTAAGTGCCGGTCCCGGGCTTCTTTCGGCACAAACCGCTCTCAGGAGCTCCCTGCGCTCGCCACAATGCTCTGTGTGCGAAGAAGCCGCTTCTTCGCCTGCGGGAGAATCGGCGAGCGGCAGCTTCCCAAAGGCAAAGATGCAAGCTGCAGCACACAGGCACAGTGTGGGCAGCATTCAGACTTAGATAAAACAGTACTTTACCACTCTCCTGCCTTATCCATGGTTATTCTATTGGAAAAGAAGGAGTTTTGGACAACTACCTTTCATTCTTGCCAAACTCTTTGCAGACCCCCGTGCAAGCTTTAGAACAAGATTTTGGATGTTTTCTTCCCTGGCAGAGTTTCTCCTTGCAAGATATGGTGGAAAAGCTTTTTGCTGAGTGTAGAGCGGCAAGACACGCAGAAGACGCAGATACGCAGCTCTCCGAAGCTAAGTGCCGGTCCCGGGCTTCTTTCGGCACAAACCGCTCTCAGGAGCTCCCTGCGCTCGCCACAATGCTCTGTGTGCGAAGAAGCGCTTCTTCGCCTCCGGGAGAATCGGCGAGCGGCAGCTTGCCAAAGGCGAAGATGCAAGCTGCAGCACACAGGCACAGTGTGGGCAGCCTTCAGACTTAGATAAAACAGTACTTTACCACTCTCCTGCCTTTTCCATGGTTATTCTATTGGAAAAGAACGAGTTTTGGACAACTACCTTTCATTCTTGCCAAACTCTTTGCAGACCCCCGTGCAAGCTTTAGAACAAGATTTTGGATGTTTTCTTCCCTGGCAGAGTTTCTCCTTGCAAGATATGGTGGAAAAGCTTTTGGCTGAGTGTAGAGCGGCAAGACACGCAGAAGACGCAGATACGCAGCTCTCCGAAGCTAAGTGCCGGTCCCGGGCTTCTTTCGGCACAAACCGCTCTCAGGAGCTCCCTGCGCTCGCCACAATGCTCTGTGTGCGAAGAAGCCGCTTCTTCGCCTCCGGGAGAATCGGCGAGCGGCAGCTTCCCAAAGGCGAAGATGCAAGCTGCAGCACACAGGCACAGTGTGGGCAGCCTTCAGACTTAGAGAAAACAGTACTTTACCACTCTCCTGCCTTTTCCATGGTTATTCTATTGGAAAAGAACGAGTTTTGGACAACTACCTTTCATTCTTGCCAAACTCTTTGCAGACCCCCGTGCAAGCTTTAGAACAAGATTTTGGATGTTTTCTTTCCTGGCAGAGTTTCTCCTTGCAAGATATGGTGGAAAAGCTTTTTGCTGAGTGTAGAGCGGCAAGACACGCAGAAGACGCAGATACGCAGCTCTCCGAAGCTAAGTGCCGGTCCCGGGCTTCTTTCGGCACAAACCGCTCTCAGGAGCTCCCTGCGCTCGCCACAATGCTCTGTGTGCGAAGAAGCCGCTTCTTCGCCTGCGGGAGAATCGGCGAGCGGCAGCTTCCCAAAGGCAAAGATGCAAGCTGCAGCACACAGGCACAGTGTGGGCAGCATTCAGACTTAGATAAAACAGTACTTTACCACTCTCCTGCCTTATCCATGGTTATTCTATTGGAAAAGAAGGAGTTTTGGACAACTACCTTTCATTCTTGCCAAACTCTTTGCAGACCCCCGTGCAAGCTTTAGAACAAGATTTTGGATGTTTTCTTTCCTGGCAGAGTTTCTCCTTGCAAGATATGGTGGAAAAGCTTTTGGCTGAGTGTAGAGCGGCAAGACACGCAGAAGACGCAGATACGCAGCTCTCCGAAGCTAAGTGCCGGTCCCGGGCTTCTTTCGGCACAAACCGCTCTCAGGAGCTCCCTGCGCTCGCCACAATGCTCTGTGTGCGAAGAAGCCGCTTCTTCGCCTCCGGGAGAATCGGCGAGCGGCAGCTTCCCAAAGGCGAAGATGCAAGCTGCAGCACACAGGCACAGTGTGGGCAGCCTTCAGACTTAGAGAAAACAGTACTTTACCACTCTCCTGCCTTTTCCATGGTTATTCTATTGGAAAAGAACGAGTTTTGGACAACTACCTTTCATTCTTGCCAAACTCTTTGCAGACCCCCGTGCAAGCTTTAGAACAAGATTTTGGATGTTTTCTTTCCTGGCAGAGTTTCTCCTTGCAAGATATGGTGGAAAAGCTTTTTGCTGAGTGTAGAGCGGCAAGACACGCAGAAGACGCAGATACGCAGCTCTCCGAAGCTAAGTGCCGGTCCCGGGCTTCTTTCGGCACAAACCGCTCTCAGGAGCTCCCTGCGCTCGCCACAATGCTCTGTGTGCGAAGAAGCCGCTTCTTCGCCTGCGGGAGAATCGGCGAGCGGCAGCTTCCCAAAGGCAAAGATGCAAGCTGCAGCACACAGGCACAGTGTGGGCAGCATTCAGACTTAGATAAAACAGTACTTTACCACTCTCCTGCCTTATCCATGGTTATTCTATTGGAAAAGAAGGAGTTTTGGACAACTACCTTTCATTCTTGCCAAACTCTTTGCAGACCCCCGTGCAAGCTTTAGAACAAGATTTTGGATGTTTTCTTTCCTGGCAGAGTTTCTCCTTGCAAGATATGGTGGAAAAGCTTTTGGCTGAGTGTAGAGCGGCAAGACACGCAGAAGACGCAGATACGCAGCTCTCCGAAGCTAAGTGCCGGTCCCGGGCTTCTTTCGGCACAAACCGCTCTCAGGAGCTCCCTGCGCTCGCCACAATGCTCTGTGTGCGAAGAAGCCGCTTCTTTGCCTGCGGGAGAATCGGCGAGCGGCAGCTTCCCAAAGGCGAAGATGCAAGCTGCAGCACACAGGCACAGTGTGGGCAGCCTTCAGACTTAGAGAAAACAGTACTTTACCACTCTCCTGCCTTTTCCATGGTTATTCTATTGGAAAAGAACGAGTTTTGGACAACTACCTTTCATTCTTGCCAAACTCTTTGCAGACCCCCGTGCAAGCTTTAGAACAAGATTTTGGATGTTTTCTTTCCTGGCAGAGTTTCTCCTTGCAAGATATGGTGGAAAAGCTTTTTGCTGAGTGTAGAGCGGCAAGACACGCAGAAGACGCAGATACGCAGCTCTCCGAAGCTAAGTGCCGGTCCCGGGCTTCTTTCGGCACAAACCGCTCTCAGGAGCTCCCTGCGCTCGCCACAATGCTCTGTGTGCGAAGAAGCCGCTTCTTCGCCTGCGGGAGAATCGGCGAGCGGCAGCTTCCCAAAGGCAAAGATGCAAGCTGCAGCACACAGGCACAGTGTGGGCAGCATTCAGACTTAGATAAAACAGTACTTTACCACTCTCCTGCCTTATCCATGGTTATTCTATTGGAAAAGAAGGAGTTTTGGACAACTACCTTTCATTCTTGCCAAACTCTTTGCAGACCCCCGTGCAAGCTTTAGAACAAGATTTTGGATGTTTTCTTTCCTGGCAGAGTTTCTCCTTGCAAGATATGGTGGAAAAGCTTTTTGCTGAGTGTAGAGCGGCAAGACACGCAGAAGACGCAGATACGCAGCTCTCCGAAGCTAAGTGCCGGTCCCGGGCTTCTTTCGGCACAAACCGCTCTCAGGAGCTCCCTGCGCTCGCCACAATGCTCTGTGTGCGAAGAAGCCGCTTCTTCGCCTGCGGGAGAATCGGCGAGCGGCAGCTTCCCAAAGGCGAAGATGCAAGCTGCAGCACGCAGGCACAGTGTGGGCAGCATTCAGACTTAGAGAAAACAGTACTTTACCACTCTCCTGCCTTTTCCATGGTTATTCTATTGGAAAAGAACGAGTTTTGGACAACTACCTTTCATTCTTGCCAAACTCTTTGCAGACCCCCGTGCAAGCTTTAGAACAAGATTTTGGATGTTTTCTTTCCTGGCAGAGTTTCTCCTTGCAAGATATGGTGGAAAAGCTTTTGGCTGAGTGTAGAGCGGCAAGACACGCAGAAGACGCAGATACGCAGCTCTCCGAAGCTAAGTGCCGGTCCCGGGCTTCTTTCGGCACAAAACGCTCTCAGGAGCTCCCTGCGCTCGCCACAATGCTCTGTGTGCGAAGAAGCCGCTTCTTCGCCTGCGGGAGAATCGGCGAGCGGCAGCTTCCCAAAGGCGAAGATGCAAGCTGCGGCACACAGGCACAGTGTGGGCAGCCTTCAGACTTAGAGAAAACAGTACTTTACCACTCTCCTGCCTTTTCCATGGTTATTCTATTGGAAAAGAACGAGTTTTGGACAACTACCTTTCATTCTTGCCAAACTCTTTGCAGACCCCCGTGCAAGCTTTAGAACAAGATTTTGGATGTTTTCTTTCCTGGCAGAGTTTCTCCTTGCAAGATATGGTGGAAAAGCTTTTTGCTGAGTGTAGAGCGGCAAGACACGCAGAAGACGCAGATACGCAGCTCTCCGAAGCTAAGTGCCGGTCCCGGGCTTCTTTCGGCACAAACCGCTCTCAGGAGCTCCCTGCGCTCGCCACAATGCTCTGTGTGCGAAGAAGCCGCTTCTTCGCCTGCGGGAGAATCGGCGAGCGGCAGCTTCCCAAAGGCGAAGATGCAAGCTGCAGCACACAGGCACAGTGTGGGCAGCCTTCAGACTTAGAGAAAACAGTACTTTACCACTCTCCTGCCTTTTCCATGGTTATTCTATTGGAAAAGAACGAGTTTTGGACAACTACCTTTCATTCTTGCCAAACTCTTTGCAGACCCCCGTGCAAGCTTTAGAACAAGATTTTGGATGTTTTCTTTCCTGGCAGAGTTTCTCCTTGCAAGATATGGTGGAAAAGCTTTTTGCTGAGTGTAGAGCGGCAAGACACGCAGAAGACGCAGATACGCAGCTCTCCGAAGCTAAGTGCCGGTCCCGGGCTTCTTTCGGCACAAACCGCTCTCAGGAGCTCCCTGCGCTCGCCACAATGCTCTGTGTGCGAAGAAGCCGCTTCTTCGCCTCCGGGAGAATCGGCGAGCGGCAGCTTCCCAAAGGCGAAGATGCAAGCTGCAGCACACAGGCACAGTGTGGGCAGCCTTCAGACTTAGAGAAAACAGTACTTTACCACTCTCCTGCCTTTTCCATGGTTATTCTATTGGAAAAGAACGAGTTTTGGACAACTACCTTTCATTCTTGCCAAACTCTTTGCAGACCCCCGTGCAAGCTTTAGAACAAGTTTTTGGATGTTTTCTTTCCTGGCAGAGTTTCTCCTTGCAAGATATGGTGGAAAAGCTTTTGGCTGAGTGTAGAGCGGCAAGACACGCAGAAGACGCAGATACGCAGCTCTCCGAAGCTAAGTGCCGGTCCCGGGCTTCTTTCGGCACAAACCGCTCTCAGGAGCTCCCTGCGCTCGCCACAATGCTCTGTGTGCGAAGAAGCCGCTTCTTCGCCTGCGGGAGAATCGGCGAGCGGCAGCTTCCCAAAGGCGAAGATGCAAGCTGCAGCACACAGGCACAGTGTGGGCAGCCTTCAGACTTAGAGAAAACAGTACTTTACCACTCTCCTGCCTTTTCCATGGTTATTCTATTGGAAAAGAACGAGTTTTGGACAACTACCTTTCATTCTTGCCAAACTCTTTGCAGACCCCCGTGCAAGCTTTAGAACAAGATTTTGGATGTTTTCTTTCCTGGCAGAGTTTCTCCTTGCAAGATATGGTGGAAAAGCTTTTTGCTGAGTGTAGAGCGGCAAGACACGCAGAAGACGCAGATACGCAGCTCTCCGAAGCTAAGTGCCGGTCCCGGGCTTCTTTCGGCACAAACCGCTCTCAGGAGCTCCCTGCGCTCGCCACAATGCTCTGTGTGCGAAGAAGCCGCTTCTTCGCCTGCGGGAGAATCGGCGAGCGGCAGCTTCCCAAAGGCAAAGATGCAAGCTGCAGCACACAGGCACAGTGTGGGCAGCATTCAGACTTAGATAAAACAGTACTTTACCACTCTCCTGCCTTATCCATGGTTATTCTATTGGAAAAGAAGGAGTTTTGGACAACTACCTTTCATTCTTGCCAAACTCTTTGCAGACCCCCGTGCAAGCTTTAGAACAAGATTTTGGATGTTTTCTTTCCTGGCAGAGTTTCTCCTTGCAAGATATGGTGGAAAAGCTTTTTGCTGAGTGTAGAGCGGCAAGACACGCAGAAGACGCAGATACGCAGCTCTCCGAAGCTAAGTGCCGGTCCCGGGCTTCTTTCGGCACAAACCGCTCTCAGGAGCTCCCTGCGCTCGCCACAATGCTCTGTGTGCGAAGAAGCCGCTTCTTCGCCTCCGGGAGAATCGGCGAGCGGCAGCTTCCCAAAGGCGAAGATGCAAGCTGCAGCACGCAGGCACAGTGTGGGCAGCATTCAGACTTAGAGAAAACAGTACTTTACCACTCTCCTGCCTTTTCCATGGTTATTCTTTTGGAAAAGAACGAGTTTTGGACAACTACCTTTCATTCTTGCCAAACTCTTTGCAGACCCCCGTGCAAGCTTTAGAACAAGATTTTGGATGTTTTCTTTCCTGGCAGAGTTTCTCCTTGCAAGATATGGTGGAAAAGCTTTTGGCTGAGTGTAGAGCGGCAAGACACGCAGAAGACGCAGATACGCAGCTCTCCGAAGCTAAGTGCCGGTCCCGGGCTTCTTTCGGCACAAACCGCTCTCAGGAGCTCCCTGCGCTCGCCACAATGCTCTGTGTGCGAAGAAGCCGCTTCTTCGCCTCCGGGAGAATCGGCGAGCGGCAGCTTGCCAAAGGCGAAGATGCAAGCTGCAGCACACAGGCACAGTGTGGGCAGCATTCAGACTTAGAGAAAACAGTACTTTACCACTCTCCTGCCTTATCCATGGTTATTCTATTGGAAAAGAAGGAGTTTTGGACAACTACCTTTCATTCTTGCCAAACTCTTTGCAGACCCCCGTGCAAGCTTTAGAACAAGATTTTGGATGTTTTCTTCCCTGGCAGAGTTTCTCCTTGCAAGATATGGTGGAAAAGCTTTTTGCTGAGTGTAGAGCGGCAAGACACGCAGAAGACGCAGATACGCAGCTCTCCGAAGCTAAGTGCCGGTCCCGGGCTTCTTTCGGCACAAACCGCTCTCAGGAGCTCCCTGCGCTCGCCACAATGCTCTGTGTGCGAAGAAGCCGCTTCTTCGCCTCCGGGAGAATCGGCGAGCGGCAGCTTCCCAAAGGCGAAGATGCAAGCTGCAGCACGCAGGCACAGTGTGGGCAGCCTTCAGACTTAGAGAAAACAGTACTTTACCACTCTCCTGCCTTTTCCATGGTTATTCTATTGGAAAAGAACGAGTTTTGGACAACTACCTTTCATTCTTGCCAAACTCTTTGCAGACCCCCGTGCAAGCTTTAGAACAAGATTTTGGATGTTTTCTTTCCTGGCAGAGTTTCTCCTTGCAAGATATGGTGGAAAAGCTTTTGGCTGAGTGTAGAGCGGCAAGACACGCAGAAGACGCAGATACGCAGCTCTCCGAAGCTAAGTGCCGGTCCCGGGCTTCTTTCGGCACAAACCGCTCTCAGGAGCTCCCTGCGCTCGCCACAATGCTCTGTGTGCGAAGAAGCCGCTTCTTCGCCTCCGGGAGAATCGGCGAGCGGCAGCTTGCCAAAGGCGAAGATGCAAGCTGCAGCACACAGGCACAGTGTGGGCAGCATTCAGACTTAGAGAAAACAGTACTTTACCACTCTCCTGCCTTATCTATGGTTATTCTATTGGAAAAGAACGAGTTTTGGACAACTACCTTTCATTCTTGCCAAACTCTTTGCAGACCCCCGTGCAAGCTTTAGAACAAGATTTTGGATGTTTTCTTTCCTGGCAGAGTTTCTCCTTGCAAGATATGGTGGAAAAGCTTTTTGCTGAGTGTAGAGCGGCAAGACACGCAGAAGACGCAGATACGCAGCTCTCCGAAGCTAAGTGCCGGTCCCGGGCTTCTTTCGGCACAAACCGCTCTCAGGAGCTCCCTGCGCTCGCCACAATGCTCTGTGTGCGAAGAAGCCGCTTCTTCGCCTGCGGGAGAATCGGCGAGCGGCAGCTTCCCAAAGGCGAAGATGCAAGCTGCGGCACACAGGCACAGTGTGGGCAGCCTTCAGACTTAGAGAAAACAGTACTTTACCACTCTCCTGCCTTTTCCATGGTTATTCTATTGGAAAAGAACGAGTTTTGGACAACTACCTTTCATTCTTGCCAAACTCTTTGCAGACCCCCGTGCAAGCTTTAGAACAAGATTTTGGATGTTTTCTTTCCTGGCAGAGTTTCTCCTTGCAAGATATGGTGGAAAAGCTTTTTGCTGAGTGTAGAGCGGCAAGACACGCAGAAGACGCAGATACGCAGCTCTCCGAAGCTAAGTGCCGGTCCCGGGCTTCTTTCGGCACAAACCGCTCTCAGGAGCTCCCTGCGCTCGCCACAATGCTCTGTGTGCGAAGAAGCCGCTTCTTCGCCTGCGGGAGAATCGGCGAGCGGCAGCTTCCCAAAGGCGAAGATGCAAGCTGCAGCACACAGGCACAGTGTGGGCAGCCTTCAGACTTAGAGAAAACAGTACTTTACCACTCTCCTGCCTTTTCCATGGTTATTCTATTGGAAAAGAACGAGTTTTGGACAACTACCTTTCATTCTTGCCAAACTCTTTGCAGACCCCCGTGCAAGCTTTAGAACAAGATTTTGGATGTTTTCTTTCCTGGCAGAGTTTCTCCTTGCAAGATATGGTGGAAAAGCTTTTTGCTGAGTGTAGAGCGGCAAGACACGCAGAAGACGCAGATACGCAGCTCTCCGAAGCTAAGTGCCGGTCCCGGGCTTCTTTCGGCACAAACCGCTCTCAGGAGCTCCCTGCGCTCGCCACAATGCTCTGTGTGCGAAGAAGCCGCTTCTTCGCCTGCGGGAGAATCGGCGAGCGGCAGCTTCCCAAAGGCGAAGATGCAAGCTGCAGCACACAGGCACAGTGTGGGCAGCCTTCAGACTTAGAGAAAACAGTACTTTACCACTCTCCTGCCTTTTCCATGGTTATTCTATTGGAAAAGAACGAGTTTTGGACAACTACCTTTCATTCTTGCCAAACTCTTTGCAGACCTCCGTGCAAGCTTTAGAACAAGATTTTGGATGTTTTCTTTCCTGGCAGAGTTTCTCCTTGCAAGATATGGTGGAAAAGCTTTTGGCTGAGTGTAGAGCGGCAAGACACGCAGAAGACGCAGATACGCAGCTCTCCGAAGCTAAGTGCCGGTCCCGGGCTTCTTTCGGCACAAACCGCTCTCAGGAGCTCCCTGCGCTCGCCACAATGCTCTGTGTGCGAAGAAGCCGCTTCTTCGCCTCCGGGAGAATCGGCGAGCGGCAGCTTCGCAAAGGCGAAGATGCAAGCTGCAGCACACAGGCACAGTGTGGGCAGCCTTCAGACTTAGAGAAAACAGTACTTTACCACTCTCCTTCCTTTTCCATGGTTATTCTATTGGAAAAGAACGAGTTTTGGACAACTACCTTTCATTCTTGCCAAACTCTTTGCAGACCCCCGTGCAAGCTTTAGAACCAGATTTTGGATGTTTTCTTTCCTGGCAGAGTTTCTCCTTGCAAGATATGGTGGAAAAGCTTTTTGCTGAGTGTAGAGCGGCAAGACACGCAGAAGACGCAGATACGCAGCTCTCCGAAGCTAAGTGCCGGTCCCCGGGCTTCTTTCGGCACAAACCGCTCTCAGGAGCTCCCTGCGCTCGCCACAATGCTCTGTGTGCGAAGAAGCCGCTTCTTCGCCTGCGGGAGAATCGGCGAGCGGCAGCTTCCCAAAGGCGAAGACGCAAGCTGCGGCACACAGGCACAGTGTGGGCAGCCTTCAGACTTAGAGAAAACAGTACTTTACCACTCTCCTGCCTTTTCCATGGTTATTCTATTGGAAAAGAACGAGTTTTGGACAACTACCTTTCATTCTTGCCAAACTCTTTGCAGACCCCCGTGCAAGCTTTAGAACAAGATTTTGGATGTTTTCTTTCCTGGCAGAGTTTCTCCTTGCAAGATATGGTGGAAAAGCTTTTGGCTGAGTGTAGAGCGGCAAGACACGCAGAAGACGCAGATACGCAGCTCTCCGAAGCTAAGTGCCGGTCCCGGGCTTCTTTCGGCACAAACCGCTCTCAGGAGCTCCCTGCGCTCGCCACAATGCTCTGTGTGCGAAGAAGCCGCTTCTTCGCCTCCGGGAGAATCGGCGAGCGGCAGCTTCCCAAAGGCGAAGATGCAAGCTGCAGCACACAGGCACAGTGTGGGCAGCCTTCAGACTTAGAGAAAACAGTACTTTACCACTCTCCTGCCTTTTCCATGGTTATTCTATTGGAAAAGAACGAGTTTTGGACAACTACCTTTCATTCTTGCCAAACTCTTTGCAGACCCCCGTGCAAGCTTTAGAACAAGATTTTGGATGTTTTCTTTCCTGGCAGAGTTTCTCCTTGCAAGATATGGTGGAAAAGCTTTTTGCTGAGTGTAGAGCGGCAAGACACGCAGAAGACGCAGATACGCAGCTCTCCGAAGCTAAGTGCCGGTCCCGGGCTTCTTTCGGCACAAACCGCTCTCAGGAGCTCCCTGCGCTCGCCACAATGCTCTGTGTGCGAAGAAGCCGCTTCTTCGCCTGCGGGAGAATCGGCGAGCGGCAGCTTCCCAAAGGCAAAGATGCAAGCTGCAGCACACAGGCACAGTGTGGGCAGCATTCAGACTTAGATAAAACAGTACTTTACCACTCTCCTGCCTTATCCATGGTTATTCTATTGGAAAAGAAGGAGTTTTGGACAACTACCTTTCATTCTTGCCAAACTCTTTGCAGACCCCCGTGCAAGCTTTAGAACAAGATTTTGGATGTTTTCTTTCCTGGCAGAGTTTCTCCTTGCAAGATATGGTGGAAAAGCTTTTTGCTGAGTGTAGAGCGGCAAGACACGCAGAAGACGCAGATACGCAGCTCTCCGAAGCTAAGTGCCGGTCCCGGGCTTCTTTCGGCACAAACCGCTCTCAGGAGCTCCCTGCGCTCGCCACAATGCTCTGTGTGCGAAGAAGCCGCTTCTTCGCCTCCGGGAGAATCGGCGAGCGGCAGCTTGCCAAAGGCGAAGATGCAAGCTGCAGCACACAGGCACAGTGTGGGCAGCATTCAGACTTAGAGAAAACAGTACTTTACCACTCTCCTGCCTTATCCATGGTTATTCTATTGGAAAAGAACGAGTTTTGGACAACTACCTTTCATTCTTGCCAAACTCTTTGCAGACCCCCGTGCAAGCTTTAGAACAAGATTTTGGATGTTTTCTTCCCTGGCAGAGTTTCTCCTTGCAAGATATGGTGGAAAAGCTTTTTGCTGAGTGTAGAGCGGCAAGACACGCAGAAGACGCAGATACGCAGCTCTCCGAAGCTAAGTGCCGGTCCCGGGCTTCTTTCGGCACAAACCGCTCTCAGGAGCTCCCTGCGCTCGCCACAATGCTCTGTGTGCGAAGAAGCCGCTTCTTCGCCTCCGGGAGAATCGGCGAGCGGCAGCTTCCCAAAGGCGAAGATGCAAGCTGCAGCACGCAGGCACAGTGTGGGCAGCATTCAGACTTAGAGAAAACAGTACTTTACCACTCTCCTGCCTTTTCCATGGTTATTCTATTGGAAAAGAACGAGTTTTGGACAACTACCTTTCATTCTTGCCAAACTCTTTGCAGACCCCCGTGCAAGCTTTAGAACAAGATTTTGGATGTTTTCTTTCCTGGCAGAGTTTCTCCTTGCAAGATATGGTGGAAAAGCTTTTGGCTGAGTGTAGAGCGGCAAGACACGCAGAAGACGCAGATACGCAGCTCTCCGAAGCTAAGTGCCAGTCCCGGGCTTCTTTCGGCACAAACGCTCTCAGGAGCTCCCTGCGCTCGCCACAATGCTCTGTGTGCGAAGAAGCCGCTTCTTCGCCTCCGGGAGAATCGGCGAGCGGCAGCTTCCCAAAGGCGAAGATGCAAGCTGCGGCACACAGGCACAGTGTGGGCAGCCTTCAGACTTAGAGAAAACAGTACTTTACCACTCTCCTGCCTTTTCCATGGTTATTCTATTGGAAAAGAACGAGTTTTGGACAACTACCTTTCATTCTTGCCAAACTCTTTGCAGACCTCCGTGCAAGCTTTAGAACAAGATTTTGGATGTTTTCTTTCCTGGCAGAGTTTCTCCTTGCAAGATATGGTGGAAAAGCTTTTGGCTGAGTGTAGAGCGGCAAGACACGCAGAAGACGCAGATACGCAGCTCTCCGAAGCTAAGTGCCGGTCCCGGGCTTCTTTCGGCACAAACCGCTCTCAGGAGCTCCCTGCGCTCGCCACAATGCTCTGTGTGCGAAGAAGCCGCTTCTTCGCCTGCGGGAGAATCGGCGAGCGGCAGCTTCCCAAAGGCGAAGATGCAAGCTGCAGCACACAGGCACAGTGTGGGCAGCCTTCAGACTTAGAGAAAACAGTACTTTACCACTCTCCTGCCTTTTCCATGGTTATTCTATTGGAAAAGAACGAGTTTTGGACAACTACCTTTCATTCTTGCCAAACTCTTTGCAGACCCCCGTGCAAGCTTTAGAACCAGATTTTGGATGTTTTCTTTCCTGGCAGAGTTTCTCCTTGCAAGATATGGTGGAAAAGCTTTTTGCTGAGTGTAGAGCGGCAAGACACGCAGAAGACGCAGATACGCAGCTCTCCGAAGCTAAGTGCCGGTCCCGGGCTTCTTTCGGCACAAACCGCTCTCAGGAGCTCCCTGCGCTCGCCACAATGCTCTGTGTGCGAAGAAGCCGCTTCTTCGCCTGCCGGAGAATCGGCGAGCGGCAGCTTCCCAAAGGCGAAGATGCAAGCTGCGGCACACAGGCACAGTGTGGGCAGCCTTCAGACTTAGAGAAAACAGTACTTTACCACTCTCCTGCCTTTTCCATGGTTATTCTATTGGAAAAGAACGAGTTTTGGACAACTACCTTTCATTCTTGCCAAACTCTTTGCAGACCCCCGTGCAAGCTTTAGAACAAGATTTTGGATGTTTTCTTTCCTGGCAGAGTTTCTCCTTGCAAGATATGGTGGAAAAGCTTTTGGCTGAGTGTAGAGCGGCAAGACACGCAGAAGACGCAGATACGCAGCTCTCCGAAGCTAAGTGCCGGTCCCGGGCTTCTTTCGGCACAAACCGCTCTCAGGAGCTCCCTGCGCTCGCCACAATGCTCTGTGTGCGAAGAAGCCGCTTCTTCGCCTGCGGGAGAATCGGCGAGCGGCAGCTTCCCAAAGGCGAAGATGCAAGCTGCGGCACACAGGCACAGTGTGGGCAGCCTTCAGACTTAGAGAAAACAGTACGTTACCACTCTCCTGCCTTTTCCATGGTTATTCTATTGGAAAAGAACGAGTTTTGGACAACTACCTTTCATTCTTGCCAAACTCTTTGCAGACCCCCGTGCAAGCTTTAGAACAAGATTTTGGATGTTTTCTTTCCTGGCAGAGTTTCTCCTTGCAAGATATGGTGGAAAAGCTTTTTGCTGAGTGTAGAGCGGCAAGACACGCAGAAGACGCAGATACGCAGCTCTCCGAAGCTAAGTGCCGGTCCCGGGCTTCTTTCGGCACAAACCGCTCTCAGGAGCTCCCTGCGCTCGCCACAATGCTCTGTGTGCGAAGAAGCCGCTTCTTCGCCTGCGGGAGAATCGGCGAGCGGCAGCTTCCCAAAGGCGAAGATGCAAGCTGCAGCACACAGGCACAGTGTGGGCAGCCTTCAGACTTAGAGAAAACAGTACTTTACCACTCTCCTGCCTTTTCCATGGTTATTCTATTGGAAAAGAACGAGTTTTGGACAACTACCTTTCATTCTTGCCAAACTCTTTGCAGACCCCCGTGCAAGCTTTAGAACAAGTTTTTGGATGTTTTCTTTCCTGGCAGAGTTTCTCCTTGCAAGATATGGTGGAAAAGCTTTTTGCTGAGTGTAGAGCGGCAAGACACGCAGAAGACGCAGATACGCAGCTCTCCGAAGCTAAGTGCCGGTCCCGGGCTTCTTTCGGCACAAACCGCTCTCAGGAGCTCCCTGCGCTCGCCACAATGCTCTGTGTGCGAAGAAGCCGCTTCTTCGCCTCCGGGAGAATCGGCGAGCGGCAGCTTCCCAAAGGCGAAGATGCAAGCTGCAGCACACAGGCACAGTGTGGGCAGCCTTCAGACTTAGAGAAAACAGTACTTTACCACTCTCCTGCCTTTTCCATGGTTATTCTATTGGAAAAGAACGAGTTTTGGACAACTACCTTTCATTCTTGCCAAACTCTTTGCAGACCCCCGTGCAAGCTTTAGAACAAGATTTTGGATGTTTTCTTTCCTGGCAGAGTTTCTCCTTGCAAGATATGGTGGAAAAGCTTTTTGCTGAGTGTAGAGCGGCAAGACACGCAGAAGACGCAGATACGCAGCTCTCCGAAGCTAAGTGCCGGTCCCGGGCTTCTTTCGGCACAAACCGCTCTCAGGAGCTCCCTGCGCTCGCCACAATGCTCTGTGTGCGAAGAAGCCGCTTCTTCGCCTCCGGGAGAATCGGCGAGCGGCAGCTTCCCAAAGGCAAAGATGCAAGCTGCAGCACACAGGCACAGTGTGGGCAGCATTCAGACTTAGATAAAACAGTACTTTACCACTCTCCTGCCTTATCCATGGTATTCTATTGGAAAAGAAGGAGTTTTGGACAACTACCTTTCATTCTTGCCAAACTCTTTGCAGACCCCCGTGCAAGCTTTAGAACAAGATTTTGGATGTTTTCTTTCCTGGCAGAGTTTCTCCTTGCAAGATATGGTGGAAAAGCTTTTTGCTGAGTGTAGAGCGGCAAGACACGCAGAAGACGCAGATACGCAGCTCTCCGAAGCTAAGTGCCGGTCCCGGGCTTCTTTCGGCACAAACCGCTCTCAGGAGCTCCCTGCGCTCGCCACAATGCTCTGTGTGCGAAGAAGCCGCTTCTTCGCCTCCGGGAGAATCGGCGAGCGGCAGCTTGCCAAAGGCGAAGATGCAAGCTGCAGCACACAGGCACAGTGTGGGCAGCATTCAGACTTAGAGAAAACAGTACTTTACCACTCTCCTGCCTTATCCATGGTTATTCTATTGGAAAAGAACGAGTTTTGGACAACTACCTTTCATTCTTGCCAAACTCTTTGCAGACCCCCGTGCAAGCTTTAGAACAAGATTTTGGATGTTTTCTTCCCTGGCAGAGTTTCTCCTTGCAAGATATGGTGGAAAAGCTTTTTGCTGAGTGTAGAGCGGCAAGACACGCAGAAGACGCAGATACGCAGCTCTCCGAAGCTAAGTGCCGGTCCCGGGCTTCTTTCGGCACAAACCGCTCTCAGGAGCTCCCTGCGCTCGCCACAATGCTCTGTGTGCGAAGAAGCCGCTTCTTCGCCTCCGGGAGAATCGGCGAGCGGCAGCTTGCCAAAGGCGAAGATGCAAGCTGCAGCACACAGGCACAGTGTGGGCAGCATTCAGACTTAGAGAAAACAGTACTTTACCACTCTCCTGCCTTATCCATGGTTATTCTATTGGAAAAGAACGAGTTTTGGACAACTACCTTTCATTCTTGCCAAACTCTTTGCAGACCCCCGTGCAAGCTTTAGAACAAGATTTTGGATGTTTTCTTCCCTGGCAGAGTTTCTCCTTGCAAGATATGGTGGAAAAGCTTTTTGCTGAGTGTAGAGCGGCAAGACACGCAGAAGACGCAGATACGCAGCTCTCCGAAGCTAAGTGCCGGTCCCGGGCTTCTTTCGGCACAAACCGCTCTCAGGAGCTCCCTGCGCTCGCCACAATGCTCTGTGTGCGAAGAAGCCGCTTCTTCGCCTGCGGGAGAATCGGCGAGCGGCAGCTTCCCAAAGGCGAAGATGCAAGCTGCGGCACACAGGCACAGTGTGGGCAGCCTTCAGACTTAGAGAAAACAGTACTTTACCACTCTCCTGCCTTTTCCATGGTTATTCTATTGGAAAAGAACGAGTTTTGGACAACTACCTTTCATTCTTGCCAAACTCTTTGCAGACCCCCGTGCAAGCTTTAGAACAAGATTTTGGATGTTTTCTTTCCTGGCAGAGTTTCTCCTTGCAAGATATGGTGGAAAAGCTTTTTGCTGAGTGTAGAGCGGCAAGACACGCAGAAGACGCAGATACGCAGCTCTCCGAAGCTAAGTGCCGGTCCCGGGCTTCTTTCGGCACAAACCGCTCTCAGGAGCTCCCTGCGCTCGCCACAATGCTCTGTGTGCGAAGAAGCCGCTTCTTCGCCTGCGGGAGAATCGGCGAGCGGCAGCTTCCCAAAGGCGAAGATGCAAGCTGCAGCACACAGGCACAGTGTGGGCAGCCTTCAGACTTAGAGAAAACAGTACTTTACCACTCTCCTGCCTTTTCCATGGTTATTCTATTGGAAAAGAACGAGTTTTGGACAACTACCTTTCATTCTTGCCAAACTCTTTGCAGACCCCCGTGCAAGCTTTAGAACAAGATTTTGGATGTTTTCTTTCCTGGCAGAGTTTCTCCTTGCAAGATATGGTGGAAAAGCTTTTTGCTGAGTGTAGAGCGGCAAGACACGCAGAAGACGCAGATACGCAGCTCTCCGAAGCTAAGTGCCGGTCCCGGGCTTCTTTCGGCACAAACCGCTCTCAGGAGCTCCCTGCGCTCGCCACAATGCTCTGTGTGCGAAGAAGCCGCTTCTTCGCCTGCGGGAGAATCGGCGAGCGGCAGCTTCCCAAAGGCGAAGATGCAAGCTGCAGCACACAGGCACAGTGTGGGCAGCCTTCAGACTTAGAGAAAACAGTACTTTACCACTCTCCTGCCTTTTCCATGGTTATTCTATTGGAAAAGAACGAGTTTTGGACAACTACCTTTCATTCTTGCCAAACTCTTTGCAGACCTCCGTGCAAGCTTTAGAACAAGATTTTGGATGTTTTCTTTCCTGGCAGAGTTTCTCCTTGCAAGATATGGTGGAAAAGCTTTTGGCTGAGTGTAGAGCGGCAAGACACGCAGAAGACGCAGATACGCAGCTCTCCGAAGCTAAGTGCCGGTCCCGGGCTTCTTTCGGCACAAACCGCTCTCAGGAGCTCCCTGCGCTCGCCACAATGCTCTGTGTGCGAAGAAGCCGCTTCTTCGCCTCCGGGAGAATCGGCGAGCGGCAGCTTCGCAAAGGCGAAGATGCAAGCTGCAGCACACAGGCACAGTGTGGGCAGCCTTCAGACTTAGAGAAAACAGTACTTTACCACTCTCCTTCCTTTTCCATGGTTATTCTATTGGAAAAGAACGAGTTTTGGACAACTACCTTTCATTCTTGCCAAACTCTTTGCAGACCCCCGTGCAAGCTTTAGAACCAGATTTTGGATGTTTTCTTTCCTGGCAGAGTTTCTCCTTGCAAGATATGGTGGAAAAGCTTTTTGCTGAGTGTAGAGCGGCAAGACACGCAGAAGACGCAGATACGCAGCTCTCCGAAGCTAAGTGCCGGTCCCGGGCTTCTTTCGGCACAAACCGCTCTCAGGAGCTCCCTGCGCTCGCCACAATGCTCTGTGTGCGAAGAAGCCGCTTCTTCGCCTGCGGGAGAATCGGCGAGCGGCAGCTTCCCAAAGGCGAAGACGCAAGCTGCGGCACACAGGCACAGTGTGGGCAGCCTTCAGACTTAGAGAAAACAGTACTTTACCACTCTCCTGCCTTTTCCATGGTTATTCTATTGGAAAAGAACGAGTTTTGGACAACTACCTTTCATTCTTGCCAAACTCTTTGCAGACCCCCGTGCAAGCTTTAGAACAAGATTTTGGATGTTTTCTTTCCTGGCAGAGTTTCTCCTTGCAAGATATGGTGGAAAAGCTTTTGGCTGAGTGTAGAGCGGCAAGACACGCAGAAGACGCAGATACGCAGCTCTCCGAAGCTAAGTGCCGGTCCCGGGCTTCTTTCGGCACAAACCGCTCTCAGGAGCTCCCTGCGCTCGCCACAATGCTCTGTGTGCGAAGAAGCCGCTTCTTCGCCTCCGGGAGAATCGGCGAGCGGCAGCTTCCCAAAGGCGAAGATGCAAGCTGCAGCACACAGGCACAGTGTGGGCAGCCTTCAGACTTAGAGAAAACAGTACTTTACCACTCTCCTGCCTTTTCCATGGTTATTCTATTGGAAAAGAACGAGTTTTGGACAACTACCTTTCATTCTTGCCAAACTCTTTGCAGACCCCCGTGCAAGCTTTAGAACAAGATTTTGGATGTTTTCTTTCCTGGCAGAGTTTCTCCTTGCAAGATATGGTGGAAAAGCTTTTTGCTGAGTGTAGAGCGGCAAGACACGCAGAAGACGCAGATACGCAGCTCTCCGAAGCTAAGTGCCGGTCCCGGGCTTCTTTCGGCACAAACCGCTCTCAGGAGCTCCCTGCGCTCGCCACAATGCTCTGTGTGCGAAGAAGCCGCTTCTTCGCCTGCGGGAGAATCGGCGAGCGGCAGCTTCCCAAAGGCAAAGATGCAAGCTGCAGCACACAGGCACAGTGTGGGCAGCATTCAGACTTAGATAAAACAGTACTTTACCACTCTCCTGCCTTATCCATGGTTATTCTATTGGAAAAGAAGGAGTTTTGGACAACTACCTTTCATTCTTGCCAAACTCTTTGCAGACCCCCGTGCAAGCTTTAGAACAAGATTTTGGATGTTTTCTTTCCTGGCAGAGTTTCTCCTTGCAAGATATGGTGGAAAAGCTTTTTGCTGAGTGTAGAGCGGCAAGACACGCAGAAGACGCAGATACGCAGCTCTCCGAAGCTAAGTGCCGGTCCCGGGCTTCTTTCGGCACAAACCGCTCTCAGGAGCTCCCTGCGCTCGCCACAATGCTCTGTGTGCGAAGAAGCCGCTTCTTCGCCTCTGGGAGAATCGGCGAGCGGCAGCTTGCCAAAGGCGAAGATGCAAGCTGCAGCACACAGGCACAGTGTGGGCAGCATTCAGACTTAGAGAAAACAGTACTTTACCACTCTCCTGCCTTATCCATGGTTATTCTATTGGAAAAGAACGAGTTTTGGACAACTACCTTTCATTCTTGCCAAACTCTTTGCAGACCCCCGTGCAAGCTTTAGAACAAGATTTTGGATGTTTTCTTCCCTGGCAGAGTTTCTCCTTGCAAGATATGGTGGAAAAGCTTTTTGCTGAGTGTAGAGCGGCAAGACACGCAGAAGACGCAGATACGCAGCTCTCCGAAGCTAAGTGCCGGTCCCGGGCTTCTTTCGGCACAAACCGCTCTCAGGAGCTCCCTGCGCTCGCCACAATGCTCTGTGTGCGAAGAAGCCGCTTCTTCGCCTCCGGGAGAATCGGCGAGCGGCAGCTTCCCAAAGGCGAAGATGCAAGCTGCAGCACGCAGGCACAGTGTGGGCAGCATTCAGACTTAGAGAAAACAGTACTTTACCACTCTCCTGCCTTTTCCATGGTTATTCTATTGGAAAAGAACGAGTTTTGGACAACTACCTTTCATTCTTGCCAAACTCTTTGCAGACCCCCGTGCAAGCTTTAGAACAAGATTTTGGATGTTTTCTTTCCTGGCAGAGTTTCTCCTTGCAAGATATGGTGGAAAAGCTTTTGGCTGAGTGTAGAGCGGCAAGACACGCAGAAGACGCAGATACGCAGCTCTCCGAAGCTAAGTGCCAGTCCCGGGCTTCTTTCGGCACAAAACGCTCTCAGGAGCTCCCTGCGCTCGCCACAATGCTCTGTGTGCGAAGAAGCCGCTTCTTCGCCTCCGGGAGAATCGGCGAGCGGCAGCTTCCCAAAGGCGAAGATGCAAGCTGCGGCACACAGGCACAGTGTGGGCAGCCTTCAGACTTAGAGAAAACAGTACTTTACCACTCTCCTGCCTTTTCCATGGTTATTCTATTGGAAAAGAACGAGTTTTGGACAACTACCTTTCATTCTTGCCAAACTCTTTGCAGACCCCCGTGCAAGCTTTAGAACAAGATTTTGGATGTTTTCTTTCCTGGCAGAGTTTCTCCTTGCAAGATATGGTGGAAAAGCTTTTTGCTGAGTGTAGAGCGGCAAGACACGCAGAAGACGCAGATACGCAGCTCTCCGAAGCTAAGTGCCGGTCCCGGGCTTCTTTCGGCACAAACCGCTCTCAGGAGCTCCCTGCGCTCGCCACAATGCTCTGTGTGCGAAGAAGCCGCTTCTTCGCCTGCGGGAGAATCGGCGAGCGGCAGCTTCCCAAAGGCGAAGATGCAAGCTGCGGCACACAGGCACAGTGTGGGCAGCCTTCAGACTTAGAGAAAACAGTACTTTACCACTCTCCTGCCTTTTCCATGGTTATTCTATTGGAAAAGAACGAGTTTTGGACAACTACCTTTCATTCTTGCCAAACTCTTTGCAGACCCCCGTGCAAGCTTTAGAACAAGATTTTGGATGTTTTCTTTCCTGGCAGAGTTTCTCCTTGCAAGATATGGTGGAAAAGCTTTTTGCTGAGTGTAGAGCGGCAAGACACGCAGAAGACGCAGATACGCAGCTCTCCGAAGCTAAGTGCCGGTCTCGGGCTTCTTTCGGCACAAACCGCTCTCAGGACCTCCCTGCGCTCGCCACAATGCTCTGTGTGCGAAGAAGCCGCTTCTTCGCCTGCGGGAGAATCGGCGAGCGGCAGCTTCCCAAAGGCGAAGATGCAAGCTGCAGCACACAGGCACAGTGTGGGCAGCCTTCAGACTTAGAGAAAACAGTACTTTACCACTCTCCTGCCTTTTCCATGGTTATTCTATTGGAAAAGAACGAGTTTTGGACAACTACCTTTCATTCTTGCCAAACTCTTTGCAGACCTCCGTGCAAGCTTTAGAACAAGATTTTGGATGTTTTCTTTCCTGGCAGAGTTTCTCCTTGCAAGATATGGTGGAAAAGCTTTTGGCTGAGTGTAGAGCGGCAAGACACGCAGAAGACGCAGATACGCAGCTCTCCGAAGCTAAGTGCCGGTCCCGGGCTTCTTTCGGCACAAACCGCTCTCAGGAGCTCCCTGCGCTCGCCACAATGCTCTGTGTGCGAAGAAGCCGCTTCTTCGCCTGCGGGAGAATCGGCGAGCGGCAGCTTCCCAAAGGCGAAGATGCAAGCTGCAGCACACAGGCACAGTGTGGGCAGCCTTCAGACTTAGAGAAAACAGTACTTTACCACTCTCCTGCCTTTTCCATGGTTATTCTATTGGAAAAGAACGAGTTTTGGACAACTACCTTTCATTCTTGCCAAACTCTTTGCAGACCCCCGTGCAAGCTTTAGAACCAGATTTTGGATGTTTTCTTTCCTGGCAGAGTTTCTCCTTGCAAGATATGGTGGAAAAGCTTTTTGCTGAGTGTAGAGCGGCAAGACACGCAGAAGACGCAGATACGCAGCTCTCCGAAGCTAAGTGCCGGTCCCGGGCTTCTTTCGGCACAAACCGCTCTCAGGAGCTCCCTGCGCTCGCCACAATGCTCTGTGTGCGAAGAAGCCGCTTCTTCGCCTGCGGGAGAATCGGCGAGCGGCAGCTTCCCAAAGGCGAAGATGCAAGCTGCGGCACACAGGCACAGTGTGGGCAGCCTTCAGACTTAGAGAAAACAGTACTTTACCACTCTCCTGCCTTTTCCATGGTTATTCTATTGGAAAAGAACGAGTTTTGGACAACTACCTTTCATTCTTGCCAAACTCTTTGCAGACCCCCGTGCAAGCTTTAGAACAAGATTTTGGATGTTTTCTTTCCTGGCAGAGTTTCTCCTTGCAAGATATGGTGGAAAAGCTTTTGGCTGAGTGTAGAGCGGCAAGACACGCAGAAGACGCAGATACGCAGCTCTCCGAAGCTAAGTGCCGGTCCCGGGCTTCTTTCGGCACAAACCGCTCTCAGGAGCTCCCTGCGCTCGCCACAATGCTCTGTGTGCGAAGAAGCCGCTTCTTCGCCTGCGGGAGAATCGGCGAGCGGCAGCTTCCCAAAGGCGAAGATGCAAGCTGCGGCACACAGGCACAGTGTGGGCAGCCTTCAGACTTAGAGAAAACAGTACGTTACCACTCTCCTGCCTTTTCCATGGTTATTCTATTGGAAAAGAACGAGTTTTGGACAACTACCTTTCATTCTTGCCAAACTCTTTGCAGACCCCCGTGCAAGCTTTAGAACAAGATTTTGGATGTTTTCTTTCCTGGCAGAGTTTCTCCTTGCAAGATATGGTGGAAAAGCTTTTTGCTGAGTGTAGAGCGGCAAGACACGCAGAAGACGCAGATACGCAGCTCTCCGAAGCTAAGTGCCGGTCCCGGGCTTCTTTCGGCACAAACCGCTCTCAGGAGCTCCCTGCGCTCGCCACAATGCTCTGTGTGCGAAGAAGCCGCTTCTTCGCCTGCGGGAGAATCGGCGAGCGGCAGCTTCCCAAAGGCGAAGATGCAAGCTGCAGCACACAGGCACAGTGTGGGCAGCCTTCAGACTTAGAGAAAACAGTACTTTACCACTCTCCTGCCTTTTCCATGGTTATTCTATTGGAAAAGAACGAGTTTTGGACAACTACCTTTCATTCTTGCCAAACTCTTTGCAGACCCCCGTGCAAGCTTTAGAACAAGTTTTTGGATGTTTTCTTTCCTGGCAGAGTTTCTCCTTGCAAGATATGGTGGAAAAGCTTTTTGCTGAGTGTAGAGCGGCAAGACACGCAGAAGACGCAGATACGCAGCTCTCCGAAGCTAAGTGCCGGTCCCGGGCTTCTTTCGGCACAAACCGCTCTCAGGAGCTCCCTGCGCTCGCCACAATGCTCTGTGTGCGAAGAAGCCGCTTCTTCGCCTCCGGGAGAATCGGCGAGCGGCAGCTTCCCAAAGGCGAAGATGCAAGCTGCAGCACACAGGCACAGTGTGGGCAGCCTTCAGACTTAGAGAAAACAGTACTTTACCACTCTCCTGCCTTTTCCATGGTTATTCTATTGGAAAAGAACGAGTTTTGGACAACTACCTTTCATTCTTGCCAAACTCTTTGCAGACCCCCGTGCAAGCTTTAGAACAAGATTTTGGATGTTTTCTTTCCTGGCAGAGTTTCTCCTTGCAAGATATGGTGGAAAAGCTTTTTGCTGAGTGTAGAGCGGCAAGACACGCAGAAGACGCAGATACGCAGCTCTCCGAAGCTAAGTGCCGGTCCCGGGCTTCTTTCGGCACAAACCGCTCTCAGGAGCTCCCTGCGCTCGCCACAATGCTCTGTGTGCGAAGAAGCCGCTTCTTCGCCTCCGGGAGAATCGGCGAGCGGCAGCTTCCCAAAGGCAAAGATGCAAGCTGCAGCACACAGGCACAGTGTGGGCAGCATTCAGACTTAGATAAAACAGTACTTTACCACTCTCCTGCCTTATCCATGGTTATTCTATTGGAAAAGAAGGAGTTTTGGACAACTACCTTTCATTCTTGCCAAACTCTTTGCAGACCCCCGTGCAAGCTTTAGAACAAGATTTTGGATGTTTTCTTTCCTGGCAGAGTTTCTCCTTGCAAGATATGGTGGAAAAGCTTTTTGCTGAGTGTAGAGCGGCAAGACACGCAGAAGACGCAGATACGCAGCTCTCCGAAGCTAAGTGCCGGTCCCGGGCTTCTTTCGGCACAAACCGCTCTCAGGAGCTCCCTGCGCTCGCCACAATGCTCTGTGTGCGAAGAAGCCGCTTCTTCGCCTCCGGGAGAATCGGCGAGCGGCAGCTTGCCAAAGGCGAAGATGCAAGCTGCAGCACACAGGCACAGTGTGGGCAGCATTCAGACTTAGAGAAAACAGTACTTTACCACTCTCCTGCCTTATCCATGGTTATTCTATTGGAAAAGAACGAGTTTTGGACAACTACCTTTCATTCTTGCCAAACTCTTTGCAGACCCCCGTGCAAGCTTTAGAACAAGATTTTGGATGTTTTCTTCCCTGGCAGAGTTTCTCCTTGCAAGATATGGTGGAAAAGCTTTTTGCTGAGTGTAGAGCGGCAAGACACGCAGAAGACGCAGATACGCAGCTCTCCGAAGCTAAGTGCCGGTCCCGGGCTTCTTTCGGCACAAACCGCTCTCAGGAGCTCCCTGCGCTCGCCACAATGCTCTGTGTGCGAAGAAGCCGCTTCTTCGCCTCCGGGAGAATCGGCGAGCGGCAGCTTGCCAAAGGCGAAGATGCAAGCTGCAGCACACAGGCACAGTGTGGGCAGCATTCAGACTTAGAGAAAACAGTACTTTACCACTCTCCTGCCTTATCCATGGTTATTCTATTGGAAAAGAACGAGTTTTGGACAACTACCTTTCATTCTTGCCAAACTCTTTGCAGACCCCCGTGCAAGCTTTAGAACAAGATTTTGGATGTTTTCTTCCCTGGCAGAGTTTCTCCTTGCAAGATATGGTGGAAAAGCTTTTTGCTGAGTGTAGAGCGGCAAGACACGCAGAAGACGCAGATACGCAGCTCTCCGAAGCTAAGTGCCGGTCCCGGGCTTCTTTCGGCACAAACCGCTCTCAGGAGCTCCCTGCGCTCGCCACAATGCTCTGTGTGCGAAGAAGCCGCTTCTTCGCCTCCGGGAGAATCGGCGAGCGGCAGCTTCCCAAAGGCGAAGATGCAAGCTGCGGCACGCAGGCACAGTGTGGGCAGCATTCAGACTTAGAGAAAACAGTACTTTACCACTCTCCTGCCTTTTCCATGGTTATTCTATTGGAAAAGAACGAGTTTTGGACAACTACCTTTCATTCTTGCCAAACTCTTTGCAGACCTCCGTGCAAGCTTTAGAACAAGATTTTGGATGTTTTCTTTCCTGGCAGAGTTTCTCCTTGCAAGATATGGTGGAAAAGCTTTTGGCTGAGTATAGAGCGGCAAGACACGCAGAAGACGCAGATACGCAGCTCTCCGAAGCTAAGTGCCGGTCCCGGGCTTCTTTCGGCACAAACCGCTCTCAGGAGCTCCCTGCACTCGCCACAATGCTCTGTGTGCGAAGAAGCCGCTTCTTCGCCTCCGGGAGAATCGGCGAGCGGCAGCTTCGCAAAGGCGAAGATGCAAGCTGCAGCACACAGGCACAGTGTGGGCAGCCTTCAGACTTAGAGAAAACAGTACTTTACCACTCTCCTGCCTTTTCCATGGTTATTCTATTGGAAAAGAACGAATTTTGGACAACTACCTTTCATTCTTGCCAAACTCTTTGCAGACCCCCGTGCAAGCTTTAGAACCAGATTTTGGATGTTTTCTTTCCTGGCAGAGTTTCTCCTTGCAAGATATGGTGGAAAAGCTTTTTGCTGAGTGTAGAGCGGCAAGACACGCAGAAGACGCAGATACGCAGCTCTCCGAAGCTAAGTGCCGGTCCCGGGCTTCTTTCGGCACAAACCGCTCTCAGGAGCTCCCTGCGCTCGCCACAATGCTCTGTGTGCGAAGAAGCCGCTTCTTCGCCTGCGGGAGAATCGGCGAGCGGCAGCTTCCCAAAGGCGAAGATGCAAGCTGCGGCACACAGGCACAGTGTGGGCAGCCTTCAGACTTAGAGAAAACAGTACTTTACCACTCTCCTGCCTTTTCCATGGTTATTCTATTGGAAAAGAACGAGTTTTGGACAACTACCTTTCATTCTTGCCAAACTCTTTGCAGACCCCCGTGCAAGCTTTAGAACAAGATTTTGGATGTTTTCTTTCCTGGCAGAGTTTCTCCTTGCAAGATATGGTGGAAAAGCTTTTGGCTGAGTGTAGAGCGGCAAGACACGCAGAAGACGCAGATACGCAGCTCTCCGAAGCTAAGTGCCGGTCCCGGGCTTCTTTCGGCACAAACCGCTCTCAGGAGCTCCCTGCGCTCGCCACAATGCTCTGTGTGCGAAGAAGCCGCTTCTTCGCCTCCGGGAGAATCGGCGAGCGGCAGCTTCCCAAAGGCGAAGATGCAAGCTGCGGCACACAGGCACAGTGTGGGCAGCATTCAGACTTAGATAAAACAGTACTTTACCACTCTCCTGCCTTATCCATGGTTATTCTATTGGAAAAGAAGGAGTTTTGGACAACTACCTTTCATTCTTGCCAAACTCTTTGCAGACCCCCGTGCAAGCTTTAGAACAAGTTTTTGGATGTTTTCTTTCCTGGCAGAGTTTCTCCTTGCAAGATATGGTGGAAAAGCTTTTTGCTGAGTGTAGAGCGGCAAGACACGCAGAAGACTCGGATACGCAGCTCTCCGAAGCTAAATGCCGGTCCCGGGCTTCTTTCGGCACAAACCGCTCTCAGGAGCTCCCTGCGCTCGCCACAATGCTCTGTGTGCGAAGAAGCCGCTTCTTCGCCTCCGGGAGAATCGGCGAGCGGCAGCTTCCCAAAGGCGAAGATGCAAGCTGCAGCACGCAGGCACAGTGTGGGCAGCCTTCAGACTTAGAGAAAACAGTACTTTACCACTCTCCTGCCTTTTCCATGGTTATTCTATTGGAAAAGAACGAGTTTTGGACAACTACCTTTCATTCTTGCCAAACTCTTTGCAGACCCCCGTGCAAGCTTTAGAACAAGATTTTGGATGTTTTCTTTCCTGGCAGAGTTTCTCCTTGCAAGATATGGTGGAAAAGCTTTTTGCTGAGTGTAGAGCGGCAAGACACGCAGAAGACGCAGATACGCAGCTCTCCGAAGCTAACTGCCGGTCCCGGGCTTCTTTCGGCACAAACCGCTCTCAGGAGCTCCCTGCGCTCGCCACAATGCTCTGTGTGCGAAGAAGCCGCTTCTTCGCCTCCGGGAGAATCGGCGAGCGGCAGCTTCCCAAAGGCGAAGATGCAAGCTGCAGCACACAGGCACAGTGTGGGCAGCCTTCAGACTTAGAGAAAACAGTACTTTACCACTCTCCTGCCTTTTCCATGGTTATTCTATTGGAAAAGAACGAGTTTTGGACAACTACCTTTCATTCTTGCCAAACTCTTTGCAGACCCCCGTGCAAGCTTTAGAACAAGATTTTGGATGTTTTCTTTCCTGGCAGAGTTTCTCCTTGCAAGATATGGTGGAAAAGCTTTTTGCTGAGTGTAGAGCGGCAAGACACGCAGAAGACGCAGATACGCAGCTCTCCGAAGCTAACTGCCGGTCCCGGGCTTCTTTCGGCACAAACCGCTCTCAGGAGCTCCCTGCGCTCGCCACAATGCTCTGTGTGCGAAGAAGCCGCTTCTTCGCCTCCGGGAGAATCGGCGAGCGGCAGCTTCCCAAAGGCGAAGATGCAAGCTGCAGCACACAGGCACAGTGTGGGCAGCCTTCAGACTTAGAGAAAACAGTACTTTACCACTCTCCTGCCTTTTCCATGGTTATTCTATTGGAAAAGAACGAGTTTTGGACAACTACCTTTCATTCTTGCCAAACTCTTTGCAGACCCCCGTGCAAGCTTTAGAACCAGATTTTGGATGTTTTCTTTCCTGGCAGAGTTTCTCCTTGCAAGATATGGTGGAAAAGCTTTTTGCTGAGTGTAGAGCGGCAAGACACGCAGAAGACGCAGATACGCAGCTCTCCGAAGCTAAGTGCCGGTCCCGGGCTTCTTTCGGCACAAACCGCTCTCAGGAGCTCCCTGCGCTCGCCACAATGCTCTGTGTGCGAAGAAGCCGCTTCTTCGCCTGCGGGAGAATCGGCGAGCGGCAGCTTCCCAAAGGCGAAGATGCAAGCTGCGGCACACAGGCACAGTGTGGGCAGCCTTCAGACTTAGAGAAAACAGTACTTTACCACTCTCCTGCCTTTTCCATGGTTATTCTATTGGAAAAGAACGAGTTTTGGACAACTACCTTTCATTCTTGCCAAACTCTTTGCAGACCTCCGTGCAAGCTTTAGAACAAGATTTTGGATGTTTTCTTTCCTGGCAGAGTTTCTCCTTGCAAGATATGGTGGAAAAGCTTTTGGCTGAGTGTAGAGCGGCAAGACACGCAGAAGACGCAGATACGCAGCTCTCCGAAGCTAAGTGCCGGTCCCGGGCTTCTTTCGGCACAAACCGCTCTCAGGAGCTCCCTGCGCTCGCCACAATGCTCTGTGTGCGAAGAAGCCGCTTCTTCGCCTGCGGGAGAATCGGCGAGCGGCAGCTTCCCAAAGGCGAAGATGCAAGCTGCAGCACACAGGCACAGTGTGGGCAGCCTTCAGACTTAGAGAAAACAGTACTTTACCACTCTCCTGCCTTTTCCATGGTTATTCTATTGGAAAAGAACGAGTTTTGGACAACTACCTTTCATTCTTGCCAAACTCTTTGCAGACCCCCGTGCAAGCTTTAGAACCAGATTTTGGATGTTTTCTTTCCTGGCAGAGTTTCTCCTTGCAAGATATGGTGGAAAAGCTTTTTGCTGAGTGTAGAGCGGCAAGACACGCAGAAGACGCAGATACGCAGCTCTCCGAAGCTAAGTGCCGGTCCCGGGCTTCTTTCGGCACAAACCGCTCTCAGGAGCTCCCTGCGCTCGCCACAATGCTCTGTGTGCGAAGAAGCCGCTTCTTCGCCTGCGGGAGAATCGGCGAGCGGCAGCTTCCCAAAGGCGAAGATGCAAGCTGCGGCACACAGGCACAGTGTGGGCAGCCTTCAGACTTAGAGAAAACAGTACTTTACCACTCTCCTGCCTTTTCCATGGTTATTCTATTGGAAAAGAACGAGTTTTGGACAACTACCTTTCATTCTTGCCAAACTCTTTGCAGACCCCCGTGCAAGCTTTAGAACAAGATTTTGGATGTTTTCTTTCCTGGCAGAGTTTCTCCTTGCAAGATATGGTGGAAAAGCTTTTGGCTGAGTGTAGAGCGGCAAGACACGCAGAAGACGCAGATACGCAGCTCTCCGAAGCTAAGTGCCGGTCCCGGGCTTCTTTCGGCACAAACCGCTCTCAGGAGCTCCCTGCGCTCGCCACAATGCTCTGTGTGCGAAGAAGCCGCTTCTTCGCCTCCGGGAGAATCGGCGAGCGGCAGCTTCCCAAAGGCGAAGATGCAAGCTGCGGCACACAGGCACAGTGTGGGCAGCCTTCAGACTTAGAGAAAACAGTACGTTACCACTCTCCTGCCTTTTCCATGGTTATTCTATTGGAAAAGAAGGAGTTTTGGACAACTACCTTTCATTCTTGCCAAACTCTTTGCAGACCCCCGTGCAAGCTTTAGAACAAGATTTTGGATGTTTTCTTTCCTGGCAGAGTTTCTCCTTGCAAGATATGGTGGAAAAGCTTTTTGCTGAGTGTAGAGCGGCAAGACACGCAGAAGACGCAGATACGCAGCTCTCCGAAGCTAAGTGCCGGTCCCGGGCTTCTTTCGGCACAAACCGCTCTCAGGAGCTCCCTGCGCTCGCCACAATGCTCTGTGTGCGAAGAAGCCGCTTCTTCGCCTCCGGGAGAATCGGCGAGCGGCAGCTTCCCAAAGGCGAAGATGCAAGCTGCAGCACGCAGGCACCATGTGGGCAGCATTCAGACTTAGAGAAAACAGTACTTTACCACTCTCCTGCCTTTTCCATGGTTATTCTATTGGAAAAGAACGAGTTTTGGACAACTACCTTTCATTCTTGCCAAACTCTTTGCAGACCCCCGTGCAAGCTTTAGAACAAGTTTTTGGATGTTTTCTTTCCTGGCAGAGTTTCTCCTTGCAAGATATGGTGGAAAAGCTTTTTGCTGAGTGTAGAGCGGCAAGACACGCAGAAGACTCGGATACGCAGCTCTCCGAAGCTAAATGCCGGTCCCGGGCTTCTTTCGGCACAAACCGCTCTCAGGAGCTCCCTGCGCTCGCCACAATGCTCTGTGTGCGAAGAAGCAGCTTCTTCGCCTCCGGGAGAATCGGCGAGCGGCAGCTTCCCAAAGGCGAAGATGCAAGCTGCAGCACGCAGGCACAGTGTGGGCAGCCTTCAGACTTAGAGAAAACAGTACTTTACCACTCTCCTGCCTTTTCCATGGTTATTCTATTGGAAAAGAACGAGTTTTGGACAACTACCTTTCATTCTTGCCAAACTCTTTGCAGACCCCCGTGCAAGCTTTAGAACAAGATTTTGGATGTTTTCTTTCCTGGCAGAGTTTCTCCTTGCAAGATATGGTGGAAAAGCTTTTGGCTGAGTGTAGAGCGGCAAGACACGCAGAAGACGCAGATACGCAGCTCTCCGAAGCTAACTGCCGGTCCCGGGCTTCTTTCGGCACAAACCGCTCTCAGGAGCTCCCTGCGCTCGCCACAATGCTCTGTGTGCGAAGAAGCCGCTTCTTCGCCTCCGGGAGAATCGGCGAGCGGCAGCTTCCCAAAGGCGAAGATGCAAGCTGCAGCACACAGGCACAGTGTGGGCAGCCTTCAGACTTAGAGAAAACAGTACTTTACCACTCTCCTGCCTTTTCCATGGTTATTCTATTGGAAAAGAACGAGTTTTGGACAACTACCTTTCATTCTTGCCAAACTCTTTGCAGACCCCCGTGCAAGCTTTAGAACAAGATTTTGGATGTTTTCTTTCCTGGCAGAGTTTCTCCTTGCAAGATATGGTGGAAAAGCTTTTTGCTGAGTGTAGAGCGGCAAGACACGCAGAAGACGCAGATACGCAGCTCTCCGAAGCTAAGTGCCGGTCCCGGGCTTCTTTCGGCACAAACCGCTCTCAGGAGCTCCCTGCGCTCGCCACAATGCTCTGTGTGCGAAGAAGCCGCTTCTTCGCCTCCGGGAGAATCGGCGAGCGGCAGCTTCCCAAAGGCGAAGATGCAAGCTGCGGCACACAGGCACAGTGTGGGCAGCCTTCAGACTTAGAGAAAACAGTACTTTACCACTCTCCTGCCTTTTCCATGGTTATTCTATTGGAAAAGAACGAGTTTTGGACAACTACCTTTCATTCTTGCCAAACTCTTTGCAGACCTCCGTGCAAGCTTTAGAACAAGATTTTGGATGTTTTCTTTCCTGGCAGAGTTTCTCCTTGCAAGATATGGTGGAAAAGCTTTTGGCTGAGTGTAGAGCGGCAAGACACGCAGAAGACGCAGATACGCAGCTCTCCGAAGCTAAGTGCCGGTCCCGGGCTTCTTTCGGCACAAACCGCTCTCAGGAGCTCCCTGCGCTCGCCACAATGCTCTGTGTGCGAAGAAGCCGCTTCTTCGCCTGCGGGAGAATCGGCGAGCGGCAGCTTCCCAAAGGCGAAGATGCAAGCTGCAGCACACAGGCACAGTGTGGGCAGCCTTCAGACTTAGAGAAAACAGTACTTTACCACTCTCCTGCCTTTTCCATGGTTATTCTATTGGAAAAGAACGAGTTTTGGACAACTACCTTTCATTCTTGCCAAACTCTTTGCAGACCCCCGTGCAAGCTTTAGAACCAGATTTTGGATGTTTTCTTTCCTGGCAGAGTTTCTCCTTGCAAGATATGGTGGAAAAGCTTTTTGCTGAGTGTAGAGCGGCAAGACACGCAGAAGACGCAGATACGCAGCTCTCCGAAGCTAAGTGCCGGTCCCGGGCTTCTTTCGGCACAAACCGCTCTCAGGAGCTCCCTGCGCTCGCCACAATGCTCTGTGTGCGAAGAAGCCGCTTCTTCGCCTGCGGGAGAATCGGCGAGCGGCAGCTTCCCAAAGGCGAAGATGCAAGCTGCGGCACACAGGCACAGTGTGGGCAGCCTTCAGACTTAGAGAAAACAGTACTTTACCACTCTCCTGCCTTTTCCATGGTTATTCTATTGGAAAAGAACGAGTTTTGGACAACTACCTTTCATTCTTGCCAAACTCTTTGCAGACCCCCGTGCAAGCTTTAGAACAAGATTTTGGATGTTTTCTTTCCTGGCAGAGTTTCTCCTTGCAAGATATGGTGGAAAAGCTTTTGGCTGAGTGTAGAGCGGCAAGACACGCAGAAGACGCAGATACGCAGCTCTCCGAAGCTAAGTGCCGGTCCCGGGCTTCTTTCGGCACAAACCGCTCTCAGGAGCTCCCTGCGCTCGCCACAATGCTCTGTGTGCGAAGAAGCCGCTTCTTCGCCTCCGGGAGAATCGGCGAGCGGCAGCTTCCCAAAGGCGAAGATGCAAGCTGCAGCACGCAGGCACCATGTGGGCAGCATTCAGACTTAGAGAAAACAGTACTTTACCACTCTCCTGCCTTTTCCATGGTTATTCTATTGGAAAAGAACGAGTTTTGGACAACTACCTTTCATTCTTGCCAAACTCTTTGCAGACCCCCGTGCAAGCTTTAGAACAAGATTTTGGATGTTTTCTTTCCTGGCAGAGTTTCTCCTTGCAAGATATGGTGGAAAAGCTTTTGGCTGAGTGTAGAGCGGCAAGACACGCAGAAGACGCAGATACGCAGCTCTCCGAAGCTAAGTGCCGGTCCCGGGCTTCTTTCGGCACAAAACGCTCTCAGGAGCTCCCTGCGCTCGCCACAATGCTCTGTGTGCGAAGAAGCCGCTTCTTCGCCTGCGGGAGAATCGGCGAGCGGCAGCTTCCCAAAGGCGAAGATGCAAGCTGCGGCACACAGGCACAGTGTGGGCAGCCTTCAGACTTAGAGAAAACAGTACTTTACCACTCTCCTGCCTTTTCCATGGTTATTCTATTGGAAAAGAACGAGTTTTGGACAACTACCTTTCATTCTTGCCAAACTCTTTGCAGACCCCCGTGCAAGCTTTAGAACAAGATTTTGGATGTTTTCTTTCCTGGCAGAGTTTCTCCTTGCAAGATATGGTGGAAAAGCTTTTTGCTGAGTGTAGAGCGGCAAGACACGCAGAAGACGCAGATACGCAGCTCTCCGAAGCTAAGTGCCGGTCCCGGGCTTCTTTCGGCACAAACCGCTCTCAGGAGCTCCCTGCGCTCGCCACAATGCTCTGTGTGCGAAGAAGCCGCTTCTTCGCCTGCGGGAGAATCGGCGAGCGGCAGCTTCCCAAAGGCGAAGATGCAAGCTGCAGCACACAGGCACAGTGTGGGCAGCCTTCAGACTTAGAGAAAACAGTACTTTACCACTCTCCTGCCTTTTCCATGGTTATTCTATTGGAAAAGAACGAGTTTTGGACAACTACCTTTCATTCTTGCCAAACTCTTTGCAGACCCCCGTGCAAGCTTTAGAACAAGTTTTTGGATGTTTTCTTTCCTGGCAGAGTTTCTCCTTGCAAGATATGGTGGAAAAGCTTTTTGCTGAGTGTAGAGCGGCAAGACACGCAGAAGACGCAGATACGCAGCTCTCCGAAGCTAAGTGCCGGTCCCGGGCTTCTTTCGGCACAAACCGCTCTCAGGAGCTCCCTGCGCTCGCCACAATGCTCTGTGTGCGAAGAAGCCGCTTCTTCGCCTCCGGGAGAATCGGCGAGCGGCAGCTTCCCAAAGGCGAAGATGCAAGCTGCAGCACACAGGCACAGTGTGGGCAGCCTTCAGACTTAGAGAAAACAGTACTTTACCACTCTCCTGCCTTTTCCATGGTTATTCTATTGGAAAAGAACGAGTTTTGGACAACTACCTTTCATTCTTGCCAAACTCTTTGCAGACCCCCGTGCAAGCTTTAGAACAAGATTTTGGATGTTTTCTTTCCTGGCAGAGTTTCTCCTTGCAAGATATGGTGGAAAAGCTTTTTGCTGAGTGTAGAGCGGCAAGACACGCAGAAGACGCAGATACGCAGCTCTCCGAAGCTAAGTGCCGGTCCCGGGCTTCTTTCGGCACAAACCGCTCTCAGGAGCTCCCTGCGCTCGCCACAATGCTCTGTGTGCGAAGAAGCCGCTTCTTCGCCTGCGGGAGAATCGGCGAGCGGCAGCTTCCCAAAGGCAAAGATGCAAGCTGCAGCACACAGGCACAGTGTGGGCAGCATTCAGACTTAGATAAAACAGTACTTTACCACTCTCCTGCCTTATCCATGGTTATTCTATTGGAAAAGAAGGAGTTTTGGACAACTACCTTTCATTCTTGCCAAACTCTTTGCAGACCCCCGTGCAAGCTTTAGAACAAGATTTTGGATGTTTTCTTTCCTGGCAGAGTTTCTCCTTGCAAGATATGGTGGAAAAGCTTTTTGCTGAGTGTAGAGCGGCAAGACACGCAGAAGACGCAGATACGCAGCTCTCCGAAGCTAAGTGCCGGTCCCGGGCTTCTTTCGGCACAAACCGCTCTCAGGAGCTCCCTGCGCTCGCCACAATGCTCTGTGTGCGAAGAAGCCGCTTCTTCGCCTCCGGGAGAATCGGCGAGCGGCAGCTTGCCAAAGGCGAAGATGCAAGCTGCAGCACACAGGCACAGTGTGGGCAGCATTCAGACTTAGAGAAAACAGTACTTTACCACTCTCCTGCCTTATCCATGGTTATTCTATTGGAAAAGAACGAGTTTTGGACAACTACCTTTCATTCTTGCCAAACTCTTTGCAGACCCCCGTGCAAGCTTTAGAACAAGATTTTGGATGTTTTCTTCCCTGGCAGAGTTTCTCCTTGCAAGATATGGTGGAAAAGCTTTTTGCTGAGTGTAGAGCGGCAAGACACGCAGAAGACGCAGATACGCAGCTCTCCGAAGCTAAGTGCCGGTCCCGGGCTTCTTTCGGCACAAACCGCTCTCAGGAGCTCCCTGCGCTCGCCACAATGCTCTGTGTGCGAAGAAGCCGCTTCTTCGCCTCCGGGAGAATCGGCGAGCGGCAGCTTGCCAAAGGCGAAGATGCAAGCTGCAGCACACAGGCACAGTGTGGGCAGCATTCAGACTTAGAGAAAACAGTACTTTACCACTCTCCTGCCTTATCCATGGTTATTCTATTGGAAAAGAACGAGTTTTGGACAACTACCTTTCATTCTTGCCAAACTCTTTGCAGACCCCCGTGCAAGCTTTAGAACAAGATTTTGGATGTTTTCTTTCCTGGCAGAGTTTCTCCTTGCAAGATATGGTGGAAAAGCTTTTTGCTGAGTGTAGAGCGGCAAGACACGCAGAAGACGCAGATACGCAGCTCTCCGAAGCTAAGTGCCGGTCCCGGGCTTCTTTCGGCACAAACCGCTCTCAGGAGCTCCCTGCGCTCGCCACAATGCTCTGTGTGCGAAGAAGCCGCTTCTTCGCCTCCGGGAGAATCGGCGAGCGGCAGCTTCCCAAAGGCGAAGATGCAAGCTGCGGCACGCAGGCACAGTGTGGGCAGCATTCAGACTTAGAGAAAACAGTACTTTACCACTCTCCTGCCTTTTCCATGGTTATTCTATTGGAAAAGAACGAGTTTTGGACAACTACCTTTCATTCTTGCCAAACTCTTTGCAGACCCCCGTGCAAGCTTTAGAACAAGATTTTGGATGTTTTCTTTCCTGGCAGAGTTTCTCCTTGCAAGATATGGTGGAAAAGCTTTTGGCTGAGTATAGAGCGGCAAGACACGCAGAAGACGCAGATACGCAGCTCTCCGAAGCTAAGTGCCGGTCCCGGGCTTCTTTCGGCACAAACCGCTCTCAGGAGCTCCCTGCGCTCGCCACAATGCTCTGTGTGCGAAGAAGCCGCTTCTTCGCCTCCGGGAGAATCGGCGAGCGGCAGCTTCGCAAAGGCGAAGATGCAAGCTGCAGCACACAGGCACAGTGTGGGCAGCCTTCAGACTTAGAGAAAACAGTACTTTACCACTCTCCTGCCTTTTCCATGGTTATTCTATTGGAAAAGAACGAGTTTTGGACAACTACCTTTCATTCTTGCCAAACTCTTTGCAGACCCCCGTGCAAGCTTTAGAACAAGATTTTGGATGTTTTCTTTCCTGGCAGAGTTTCTCCTTGCAAGATATGGTGGAAAAGCTTTTTGCTGAGTGTAGAGCGGCAAGACACGCAGAAGACGCAGATACGCAGCTCTCCGAAGCTAAGTGCCGGTCCCGGGCTTCTTTCGGCACAAACCGCTCTCAGGAGCTCCCTGCGCTCGCCACAATGCTCTGTGTGCGAAGAAGCCGCTTCTTCGCCTCCGGGAGAATCGGCGAGCGGCAGCTTCCCAAAGGCGAAGATGCAAGCTGCAGCACGCAGGCACAGTGTGGGCAGCATTCAGACTTAGAGAAAACAGTACTTTACCACTCTCCTGCCTTTTCCATGGTTATTCTATTGGAAAAGAACGAGTTTTGGACAACTACCTTTCATTCTTGCCAAACTCTTTGCAGACCCCCGTGCAAGCTTTAGAACAAGATTTTGGATGTTTTCTTTCCTGGCAGAGTTTCTCCTTGCAAGATATGGTGGAAAAGCTTTTGGCTGAGTGTAGAGCGGCAAGACACGCAGAAGACGCAGATACGCAGCTCTCCGAAGCTAAGTGCCGGTCCCGGGCTTCTTTCGGCACAAAACGCTCTCAGGAGCTCCCTGCGCTCGCCACAATGCTCTGTGTGCGAAGAAGCCGCTTCTTCGCCTCCGGGAGAATCGGCGAGCGGCAGCTTCCCAAAGGCGAAGATGCAAGCTGCGGCACACAGGCACAGTGTGGGCAGCATTCAGACTTAGATAAAACAGTACTTTACCACTCTCCTGCCTTATCCATGGTTATTCTATTGGAAAAGAACGAGTTTTGGACAACTACCTTTCATTCTTGCCAAACTCTTTGCAGACCCCCGTGCAAGCTTTAGAACAAGTTTTTGGATGTTTTCTTTCCTGGCAGAGTTTCTCCTTGCAAGATATGGTGGAAAAGCTTTTTGCTGAGTGTAGAGCGGCAAGACACGCAGAAGACTCGGATACGCAGCTCTCCGAAGCTAAATGCCGGTCCCGGGCTTCTTTCGGCACAAACCGCTCTCAGGAGCTCCCTGCGCTCGCCACAATGCTCTGTGTGCGAAGAAGCAGCTTCTTCGCCTCCGGGAGAATCGGCGAGCGGCAGCTTCCCAAAGGCGAAGATGCAAGCTGCAGCACGCAGGCACAGTGTGGGCAGCCTTCAGACTTAGAGAAAACAGTACTTTACCACTCTCCTGCCTTTTCCATGGTTATTCTATTGGAAAAGAACGAGTTTTGGACAACTACCTTTCATTCTTGCCAAACTCTTTGCAGACCCCCGTGCAAGCTTTAGAACAAGATTTTGGATGTTTTCTTTCCTGGCAGAGTTTCTCCTTGCAAGATATGGTGGAAAAGCTTTTTGCTGAGTGTAGAGCGGCAAGACACGCAGAAGACGCAGATACGCAGCTCTCCGAAGCTAACTGCCGGTCCCGGGCTTCTTTCGGCACAAACCGCTCTCAGGAGCTCCCTGCGCTCGCCACAATGCTCTGTGTGCGAAGAAGCCGCTTCTTCGCCTCCGGGAGAATCGGCGAGCGGCAGCTTCCCAAAGGCGAAGATGCAAGCTGCAGCACACAGGCACAGTGTGGGCAGCCTTCAGACTTAGAGAAAACAGTACTTTACCACTCTCCTGCCTTTTCCATGGTTATTCTATTGGAAAAGAACGAGTTTTGGACAACTACCTTTCATTCTTGCCAAACTCTTTGCAGACCCCCGTGCAAGCTTTAGAACAAGATTTTGGATGTTTTCTTTCCTGGCAGAGTTTCTCCTTGCAAGATATGGTGGAAAAGCTTTTTGCTGAGTGTAGAGCGGCAAGACACGCAGAAGACGCAGATACGCAGCTCTCCGAAGCTAAGTGCCGGTCCCGGGCTTCTTTCGGCACAAACCGCTCTCAGGAGCTCCCTGCGCTCGCCACAATGCTCTGTGTGCGAAGAAGCCGCTTCTTCGCCTCCGGGAGAATCGGCGAGCGGCAGCTTCCCAAAGGCGAAGATGCAAGCTGCAGCACGCAGGCACAGTGTGGGCAGCATTCAGACTTAGAGAAAACAGTACTTTACCACTCTCCTGCCTTTTCCATGGTTATTCTATTGGAAAAGAACGAGTTTTGGACAACTACCTTTCATTCTTGCCAAACTCTTTGCAGACCCCCGTGCAAGCTTTAGAACAAGATTTTGGATGTTTTCTTCCCTGGCAGAGTTTCTCCTTGCAAGATATGGTGGAAAAGCTTTTTGCTGAGTGTAGAGCGGCAAGACACGCAGAAGACGCAGATACGCAGCTCTCCGAAGCTAAGTGCCGGTCCCGGGCTTCTTTCGGCACAAACCGCTCTCAGGAGCTCCCTGCGCTCGCCACAATGCTCTGTGTGCGAAGAAGCCGCTTCTTCGCCTCCGGGAGAATCGGCGAGCGGCAGCTTGCCAAAGGCGAAGATGCAAGCTGCAGCACACAGGCACAGTGTGGGCAGCATTCAGACTTAGAGAAAACAGTACTTTACCACTCTCCTGCCTTATCCATGGTTATTCTATTGGAAAAGAACGAGTTTTGGACAACTACCTTTCATTCTTGCCAAACTCTTTGCAGACCCCCGTGCAAGCTTTAGAACAAGATTTTGGATGTTTTCTTTCCTGGCAGAGTTTCTCCTTGCAAGATATGGTGGAAAAGCTTTTTGCTGAGTGTAGAGCGGCAAGACACGCAGAAGACGCAGATACGCAGCTCTCCGAAGCTAAGTGCCGGTCCCGGGCTTCTTTCGGCACAAACCGCTCTCAGGAGCTCCCTGCGCTCGCCACAATGCTCTGTGTGCGAAGAAGCCGCTTCTTCGCCTCCGGGAGAATCGGCGAGCGGCAGCTTCCCAAAGGCGAAGATGCAAGCTGCGGCACGCAGGCACAGTGTGGGCAGCATTCAGACTTAGAGAAAACAGTACTTTACCACTCTCCTGCCTTTTCCATGGTTATTCTATTGGAAAAGAACGAGTTTTGGACAACTACCTTTCATTCTTGCCAAACTCTTTGCAGACCTCCGTGCAAGCTTTAGAACAAGATTTTGGATGTTTTCTTTCCTGGCAGAGTTTCTCCTTGCAAGATATGGTGGAAAAGCTTTTGGCTGAGTATAGAGCGGCAAGACACGCAGAAGACGCAGATACGCAGCTCTCCGAAGCTAAGTGCCGGTCCCGGGCTTCTTTCGGCACAAACCGCTCTCAGGAGCTCCCTGCGCTCGCCACAATGCTCTGTGTGCGAAGAAGCCGCTTCTTCGCCTCCGGGAGAATCGGCGAGCGGCAGCTTCGCAAAGGCGAAGATGCAAGCTGCAGCACACAGGCACAGTGTGGGCAGCCTTCAGACTTAGAGAAAACAGTACTTTACCACTCTCCTGCCTTTTCCATGGTTATTCTATTGGAAAAGAACGAGTTTTGGACAACTACCTTTCATTCTTGCCAAACTCTTTGCAGACCCCCGTGCAAGCTTTAGAACAAGATTTTGGATGTTTTCTTTCCTGGCAGAGTTTCTCCTTGCAAGATATGGTGGAAAAGCTTTTTGCTGAGTGTAGAGCGGCAAGACACGCAGAAGACGCAGATACGCAGCTCTCCGAAGCTAAGTGCCGGTCCCGGGCTTCTTTCGGCACAAACCGCTCTCAGGAGCTCCCTGCGCTCGCCACAATGCTCTGTGTGCGAAGAAGCCGCTTCTTCGCCTCCGGGAGAATCGGCGAGCGGCAGCTTCCCAAAGGCGAAGATGCAAGCTGCAGCACGCAGGCACAGTGTGGGCAGCATTCAGACTTAGAGAAAACAGTACTTTACCACTCTCCTGCCTTTTCCATGGTTATTCTATTGGAAAAGAACGAGTTTTGGACAACTACCTTTCATTCTTGCCAAACTCTTTGCAGACCCCCGTGCAAGCTTTAGAACAAGATTTTGGATGTTTTCTTTCCTGGCAGAGTTTCTCCTTGCAAGATATGGTGGAAAAGCTTTTGGCTGAGTGTAGAGCGGCAAGACACGCAGAAGACGCAGATACGCAGCTCTCCGAAGCTAAGTGCCGGTCCCGGGCTTCTTTCGGCACAAAACGCTCTCAGGAGCTCCCTGCGCTCGCCACAATGCTCTGTGTGCGAAGAAGCCGCTTCTTCGCCTCCGGGAGAATCGGCGAGCGGCAGCTTCCCAAAGGCGAAGATGCAAGCTGCGGCACACAGGCACAGTGTGGGCAGCATTCAGACTTAGATAAAACAGTACTTTACCACTCTCCTGCCTTATCCATGGTTATTCTATTGGAAAAGAACGAGTTTTGGACAACTACCTTTCATTCTTGCCAAACTCTTTGCAGACCCCCGTGCAAGCTTTAGAACAAGTTTTTGGATGTTTTCTTTCCTGGCAGAGTTTCTCCTTGCAAGATATGGTGGAAAAGCTTTTTGCTGAGTGTAGAGCGGCAAGACACGCAGAAGACTCGGATACGCAGCTCTCCGAAGCTAAATGCCGGTCCCGGGCTTCTTTCGGCACAAACCGCTCTCAGGAGCTCCCTGCGCTCGCCACAATGCTCTGTGTGCGAAGAAGCAGCTTCTTCGCCTCCGGGAGAATCGGCGAGCGGCAGCTTCCCAAAGGCGAAGATGCAAGCTGCAGCACGCAGGCACAGTGTGGGCAGCCTTCAGACTTAGAGAAAACAGTACTTTACCACTCTCCTGCCTTTTCCATGGTTATTCTATTGGAAAAGAACGAGTTTTGGACAACTACCTTTCATTCTTGCCAAACTCTTTGCAGACCCCCGTGCAAGCTTTAGAACAAGATTTTGGATGTTTTCTTTCCTGGCAGAGTTTCTCCTTGCAAGATATGGTGGAAAAGCTTTTTGCTGAGTGTAGAGCGGCAAGACACGCAGAAGACGCAGATACGCAGCTCTCCGAAGCTAACTGCCGGTCCCGGGCTTCTTTCGGCACAAACCGCTCTCAGGAGCTCCCTGCGCTCGCCACAATGCTCTGTGTGCGAAGAAGCCGCTTCTTCGCCTCCGGGAGAATCGGCGAGCGGCAGCTTCCCAAAGGCGAAGATGCAAGCTGCAGCACACAGGCACAGTGTGGGCAGCCTTCAGACTTAGAGAAAACAGTACTTTACCACTCTCCTGCCTTTTCCATGGTTATTCTATTGGAAAAGAACGAGTTTTGGACAACTACCTTTCATTCTTGCCAAACTCTTTGCAGACCCCCGTGCAAGCTTTAGAACAAGATTTTGGATGTTTTCTTTCCTGGCAGAGTTTCTCTTTGCAAGATATGGTGGAAAAGCTTTTTGCTGAGTGTAGAGCGGCAAGACACGCAGAAGACGCAGATACGCAGCTCTCCGAAGCTAAGTGCCGGTCCCGGGCTTCTTTCGGCACAAACCGCTCTCAGGAGCTCCCTGCGCTCGCCACAATGCTCTGTGTGCGAAGAAGCCGCTTCTTCGCCTCCGGGAGAATCGGCGAGCGGCAGCTTCCCAAAGGCGAAGATGCAAGCTGCAGCACGCAGGCACAGTGTGGGCAGCATTCAGACTTAGAGAAAACAGTACTTTACCACTCTCCTGCCTTTTCCATGGTTATTCTATTGGAAAAGAACGAGTTTTGGACAACTACCTTTCATTCTTGCCAAACTCTTTGCAGACCCCCGTGCAAGCTTTAGAACAAGATTTTGGATGTTTTCTTTCCTGGCAGAGTTTCTCCTTGCAAGATATGGTGGAAAAGCTTTTGGCTGAGTGTAGAGCGGCAAGACACGCAGAAGACGCAGATACGCAGCTCTCCGAAGCTAAGTGCCGGTCCCGGGCTTCTTTCGGCACAAAACGCTCTCAGGAGCTCCCTGCGCTCGCCACAATGCTCTGTGTGCGAAGAAGCCGCTTCTTCGCCTGCGGGAGAATCGGCGAGCGGCAGCTTCCCAAAGGCGAAGATGCAAGCTGCGGCACACAGGCACAGTGTGGGCAGCCTTCAGACTTAGAGAAAACAGTACTTTACCACTCTCCTGCCTTTTCCATGGTTATTCTATTGGAAAAGAACGAGTTTTGGACAACTACCTTTCATTCTTGCCAAACTCTTTGCAGACCCCCGTGCAAGCTTTAGAACAAGATTTTGGATGTTTTCTTTCCTGGCAGAGTTTCTCCTTGCAAGATATGGTGGAAAAGCTTTTTGCTGAGTGTAGAGCGGCAAGACACGCAGAAGACGCAGATACGCAGCTCTCCGAAGCTAAGTGCCGGTCCCGGGCTTCTTTCGGCACAAACCGCTCTCAGGAGCTCCCTGCGCTCGCCACAATGCTCTGTGTGCGAAGAAGCCGCTTCTTCGCCTGCGGGAGAATCGGCGAGCGGCAGCTTCCCAAAGGCGAAGATGCAAGCTGCAGCACACAGGCACAGTGTGGGCAGCCTTCAGACTTAGAGAAAACAGTACTTTACCACTCTCCTGCCTTTTCCATGGTTATTCTATTGGAAAAGAACGAGTTTTGGACAACTACCTTTCATTCTTGCCAAACTCTTTGCAGACCCCCGTGCAAGCTTTAGAACAAGATTTTGGATGTTTTCTTTCCTGGCAGAGTTTCTCCTTGCAAGATATGGTGGAAAAGCTTTTTGCTGAGTGTAGAGCGGCAAGACACGCAGAAGACGCAGATACGCAGCTCTCCGAAGCTAAGTGCCGGTCCCGGGCTTCTTTCGGCACAAACCGCTCTCAGGAGCTCCCTGCGCTCGCCACAATGCTCTGTGTGCGAAGAAGCCGCTTCTTCGCCTCCGGGAGAATCGGCGAGCGGCAGCTTCCCAAAGGCGAAGATGCAAGCTGCAGCACACAGGCACAGTGTGGGCAGCCTTCAGACTTAGAGAAAACAGTACTTTACCACTCTCCTGCCTTTTCCATGGTTATTCTATTGGAAAAGAACGAGTTTTGGACAACTACCTTTCATTCTTGCCAAACTCTTTGCAGACCCCCGTGCAAGCTTTAGAACAAGTTTTTGGATGTTTTCTTTCCTGGCAGAGTTTCTCCTTGCAAGATATGGTGGAAAAGCTTTTTGCTGAGTGTAGAGCGGCAAGACACGCAGAAGACGCAGATACGCAGCTCTCCGAAGCTAAGTGCCGGTCCCGGGCTTCTTTCGGCACAAACCGCTCTCAGGAGCTCCCTGCGCTCGCCACAATGCTCTGTGTGCGAAGAAGCCGCTTCTTCGCCTCCGGGAGAATCGGCGAGCGGCAGCTTCCCAAAGGCGAAGATGCAAGCTGCAGCACGCAGGCACAGTGTGGGCAGCATTCAGACTTAGAGAAAACAGTACTTTACCACTCTCCTGCCTTTTCCATGGTTATTCTATTGGAAAAGAACGAGTTTTGGACAACTACCTTTCATTCTTGCCAAACTCTTTGCAGACCCCCGTGCAAGCTTTAGAACAAGATTTTGGATGTTTTCTTTCCTGGCAGAGTTTCTCCTTGCAAGATATGGTGGAAAAGCTTTTGGCTGAGTGTAGAGCGGCAAGACACGCAGAAGACGCAGATACGCAGCTCTCCGAAGCTAAGTGCCGGTCCCGGGCTTCTTTCGGCACAAACCGCTCTCAGGAGCTCCCTGCGCTCGCCACAATGCTCTGTGTGCGAAGAAGCCGCTTCTTCGCCTGCGGGAGAATCGGCGAGCGGCAGCTTGCCAAAGGCGAAGATGCAAGCTGCAGCACACAGGCACAGTGTGGGCAGCATTCAGACTTAGAGAAAACAGTACTTTACCACTCTCCTGCCTTATCCATGGTTATTCTATTGGAAAAGAACGAGTTTTGGACAACTACCTTTCATTCTTGCCAAACTCTTTGCAGACCCCCGTGCAAGCTTTAGAACAAGATTTTGGATGTTTTCTTCCCTGGCAGAGTTTCTCCTTGCAAGATATGGTGGAAAAGCTTTTTGCTGAGTGTAGAGCGGCAAGACACGCAGAAGACGCAGATACGCAGCTCTCCGAAGCTAAGTGCCGGTCCCGGGCTTCTTTCGGCACAAACCGCTCTCAGGAGCTCCCTGCGCTCGCCACAATGCTCTGTGTGCGAAGAAGCCGCTTCTTCGCCTCCGGGAGAATCGGCGAGCGGCAGCTTCCCAAAGGCGAAGATGCAAGCTGTAGCACGCAGGCACAGTGTGGGCAGCATTCAGACTTAGAGAAAACAGTACTTTACCACTCTCCTGCCTTTTCCATGGTTATTCTATTGGAAAAGAACGAGTTTTGGACAACTACCTTTCATTCTTGCCAAACTCTTTGCAGACCCCTGTGCAAGCTTTAGAACAAGATTTTGGATGTTTTCTTTCCTGGCAGAGTTTCTCCTTGCAAGATATGGTGGAAAAGCTTTTGGCTGAGTGTAGAGCGGCAAGACACGCAGAAGACGCAGATACGCAGCTCTCCGAAGCTAAGTGCCGGTCCCGGGCTTCTTTCGGCACAAAACGCTCTCAGGAGCTCCCTGCGCTCGCCACAATGCTCTGTGTGCGAAGAAGCCGCTTCTTCGCCTGCGGGAGAATCGGCGAGCGGCAGCTTCCCAAAGGCGAAGATGCAAGCTGCGGCACACAGGCACAGTGTGGGCAGCCTTCAGACTTAGAGAAAACAGTACTTTACCACTCTCCTGCCTTTTCCATGGTTATTCTATTGGAAAAGAACGAGTTTTGGACAACTACCTTTCATTCTTGCCAAACTCTTTGCAGACCCCCGTGCAAGCTTTAGAACAAGATTTTGGATGTTTTCTTTCCTGGCAGAGTTTCTCCTTGCAAGATATGGTGGAAAAGCTTTTTGCTGAGTGTAGAGCGGCAAGACACGCAGAAGACGCAGATACGCAGCTCTCCGAAGCTAAGTGCCGGTCCCGGGCTTCTTTCGGCACAAACCGCTCTCAGGAGCTCCCTGCGCTCGCCACAATGCTCTGTGTGCGAAGAAGCCGCTTCTTCGCCTGCGGGAGAATCGGCGAGCGGCAGCTTCCCAAAGGCGAAGATGCAAGCTGCGGCACACAGGCACAGTGTGGGCAGCATTCAGACTTAGAGAAAACAGTACTTTACCACTCTCCTGCCTTATCCATGGTTATTCTATTGGAAAAGAACGAGTTTTGGACAACTACCTTTCATTCTTGCCAAACTCTTTGCAGACCCCCGTGCAAGCTTTAGAACAAGATTTTGGATGTTTTCTTTCCTGGCAGAGTTTCTCCTTGCAAGATATGGTGGAAAAGCTTTTGGCTGAGTGTAGAGCGGCAAGACACGCAGAAGACGCAGATACGCAGCTCTCCGAAGCTAAGTGCCGGTCCCGGGCTTCTTTCGGCACAAACCGCTCTCAGGAGCTCCCTGCGCTCGCCACAATGCTCTGTGTGCGAAGAAGCCGCTTCTTCGCCTCCGGGAGAATCGGCGAGCGGCAGCTTCCCAAAGGCGAAGATGCAAGCTGCAGCACACAGGCACAGTGTGGGCAGCCTTCAGACTTAGAGAAAACAGTACTTTACCACTCTCCTGCCTTTTCCATGGTTATTCTATTGGAAAAGAACGAGTTTTGGACAACTACCTTTCATTCTTGCCAAACTCTTTGCAGACCCCCGTGCAAGCTTTAGAACAAGATTTTGGATGTTTTCTTTCCTGGCAGAGTTTCTCCTTGCAAGATATGGTGGAAAAGCTTTTTGCTGAGTGTAGAGCGGCAAGACACGCAGAAGACGCAGATACGCAGCTCTCCGAAGCTAAGTGCCGGTCCCGGGCTTCTTTCGGCACAAACCGCTCTCAGGAGCTCCCTGCGCTCGCCACAATGCTCTGTGTGCGAAGAAGCCGCTTCTTCGCCTGCGGGAGAATCGGCGAGCGGCAGCTTCCCAAAGGCAAAGATGCAAGCTGCAGCACACAGGCACAGTGTGGGCAGCATTCAGACTTAGAGAAAACAGTACTTTACCACTCTCCTGCCTTATCCATGGTTATTCTATTGGAAAAGAAGGAGTTTTGGACAACTACCTTTCATTCTTGCCAAACTCTTTGCAGACCTCCGTGCAAGCTTTAGAACAAGATTTTGGATGTTTTCTTTCCTGGCAGAGTTTCTCCTTGCAAGATATGGTGGAAAAGCTTTTGGCTGAGTGTAGAGCGGCAAGACACGCAGAAGACGCAGATACGCAGCTCTCCGAAGCTAAGTGCCGGTCCCGGGCTTCTTTCGGCACAAACCGCTCTCAGGAGCTCCCTGCGCTCGCCACAATGCTCTGTGTGCGAAGAAGCCGCTTCTTCGCCTCCGGGAGAATCGGCGAGCGGCAGCTTCGCAAAGGCGAAGATGCAAGCTGCAGCACACAGGCACAGTGTGGGCAGCCTTCAGACTTAGATAAAACAGTACTTTACCACTCTCCTGCCTTTTCCATGGTTATTCTATTGGAAAAGAACGAGTTTTGGACAACTACCTTTCATTCTTGCCAAACTCTTTGCAGACCCCCGTGCAAGCTTTAGAACCAGATTTTGGATGTTTTCTTTCCTGGCAGAGTTTCTCCTTGCAAGATATGGTGGAAAAGCTTTTTGCTGAGTGTAGAGCGGCAAGACACGCAGAAGACGCAGATACGCAGCTCTCCGAAGCTAAGTGCCGGTCCCGGGCTTCTTTCGGCACAAACCGCTCTCAGGAGCTCCCTGCGCTCGCCACAATGCTCTGTGTGCGAAGAAGCCGCTTCTTCGCCTCCGGGAGAATCGGCGAGCGGCAGCTTCCCAAAGGCGAAGATGCAAGCTGCGGCACACAGGCACAGTGTGGGCAGCCTTCAGACTTAGAGAAAACAGTACTTTACCACTCTCCTGCCTTTTCCATGGTTATTCTATTGGAAAAGAACGAGTTTTGGACAACTACCTTTCATTCTTGCCAAACTCTTTGCAGACCCCCGTGCAAGCTTTAGAACAAGATTTTGGATGTTTTCTTTCCTGGCAGAGTTTCTCCTTGCAAGATATGGTGGAAAAGCTTTTGGCTGAGTGTAGAGCGGCAAGACACGCAGAAGACGCAGATACGCAGCTCTCCGAAGCTAAGTGCCGGTCCCGGGCTTCTTTCGGCACAAACCGCTCTCAGGAGCTCCCTGCGCTCGCCACAATGCTCTGTGTGCGAAGAAGCCGCTTCTTCGCCTCCGGGAGAATCGGCGAGCGGCAGCTTCCCAAAGGCGAAGATGCAAGCTGCGGCACACAGGCACAGTGTGGGCAGCCTTCAGACTTAGAGAAAACAGTACTTTACCACTCTCCTGCCTTTTCCATGGTTATTCTATTGGAAAAGAACGAGTTTTGGACAACTACCTTTCATTCTTGCCAAACTCTTTGCAGACCCCCGTGCAAGCTTTAGAACAAGATTTTGGCTGTTTTCTTTCCTGGCAGAGTTTCTCCTTGCAAGATATGGTGGAAAAGCTTTTGGCTGAGTGTAGAGCGGCAAGACACGCAGAAGACGCAGATACGCAGCTCTCCGAAGCTAAGTGCCGGTCCCGGGCTTCTTTCGGCACAAAACGCTCTCAGGAGCTCCCTGCGCTCGCCACAATGCTCTGTGTGCGAAGAAGCCGCTTCTTCGCCTCCGGGAGAATCGGCGAGCGGCAGCTTCCCAAAGGCGAAGATGCAAGCTGCAGCACACAGGCACAGTGTGGGCAGCCTTCAGACTTAGAGAAAACAGTACTTTACCACTCTCCTGCCTTTTCCATGGTTATTCTATTGGAAAAGAACGAGTTTTGGACAACTACCTTTCATTCTTGCCAAACTCTTTGCAGACCCCCGTGCAAGCTTTAGAACAAGATTTTGGATGTTTTCTTTCCTGGCAGAGTTTCTCCTTGCAAGATATGGTGGAAAAGCTTTTTGCTGAGTGTAGAGCGGCAAGACACGCAGAAGACGCAGATACGCAGCTCTCCGAAGCTAAGTGCCGGTCCCGGGCTTCTTTCGGCACAAACCGCTCTCAGGAGCTCCCTGCGCTCGCCACAATGCTCTGTGTGCGAAGAAGCCGCTTCTTCGCCTGCGGGAGAATCGGCGAGCGGCAGCTTCCCAAAGGCAAAGATGCAAGCTGCAGCACACAGGCACAGTGTGGGCAGCATTCAGACTTAGATAAAACAGTACTTTACCACTCTCCTGCCTTTTCCATGGTTATTCTATTGGAAAAGAACGAGTTTTGGACAACTACCTTTCATTCTTGCCAAACTCTTTGCAGACCCCCGTGCAAGCTTTAGAACAAGATTTTGGATGTTTTCTTTCCTGGCAGAGTTTCTCCTTGCAAGATATGGTGGAAAAGCTTTTTGCTGAGTGTAGAGCGGCAAGACACACAGAAGACGCAGATACGCAGCTCTCCGAAGCTAAGTGCCGGTCCCGGGCTTCTTTCGGCACAAACCGCTCTCAGGAGCTCCCTGCGCTCGCCACAATGCTCTGTGTGCGAAGAAGCCGCTTCTTCGCCTCCGGGAGAATCGGCGAGCGGCAGCTTCCCAAAGGCGAAGATGCAAGCTGCGGCACACAGGCACAGTGTGGGCAGCCTTCAGACTTAGAGAAAACAGTACTTTACCACTCTCCTGCCTTTTCCATGGTTATTCTATTGGAAAAGAACGAGTTTTGGACAACTACCTTTCATTCTTGCCAAACTCTTTGCAGACCCCCGTGCAAGCTTTAGAACAAGATTTTGGATGTTTTCTTTCCTGGCAGAGTTTCTCCTTGCAAGATATGGTGGAAAAGCTTTTTGCTGAGTGTAGAGCGGCAAGACACGCAGAAGACGCAGATACGCAGCTCTCCGAAGCTAAGTGCCGGTCCCGGGCTTCTTTCGGCACAAACCGCTCTCAGGAGCTCCCTGCGCTCGCCACAATGCTCTGTGTGCGAAGAAGCCGCTTCTTCGCCTCCGGGAGAATCGGCGAGCGGCAGCTTGCCAAAGGCGAAGATGCAAGCTGCAGCACACAGGCACAGTGTGGGCAGCATTCAGACTTAGAGAAAACAGTACTTTACCACTCTCCTGCCTTATCCATGGTTATTCTATTGGAAAAGAACGAGTTTTGGACAACTACCTTTCATTCTTGCCAAACTCTTTGCAGACCCCCGTGCAAGCTTTAGAACAAGATTTTGGATGTTTTCTTCCCTGGCAGAGTTTCTCCTTGCAAGATATGGTGGAAAAGCTTTTTGCTGAGTGTAGAGCGGCAAGACACGCAGAAGACGCAGATACGCAGCTCTCCGAAGCTAAGTGCCGGTCCCGGGCTTCTTTCGGCACAAACCGCTCTCAGGAGCTCCCTGCGCTCGCCACAATGCTCTGTGTGCGAAGAAGCCGCTTCTTCGCCTGCGGGAGAATCGGCGAGCGGCAGCTTCCCAAAGGCGAAGATGCAAGCTGCGGCACACAGGCACAGTGTGGGCAGCCTTCAGACTTAGAGAAAACAGTACTTTACCACTCTCCTGCCTTTTCCATGGTTATTCTATTGGAAAAGAACGAGTTTTGGACAACTACCTTTCATTCTTGCCAAACTCTTTGCAGACCCCCGTGCAAGCTTTAGAACAAGATTTTGGATGTTTTCTTTCCTGGCAGAGTTTCTCCTTGCAAGATATGGTGGAAAAGCTTTTTGCTGAGTGTAGAGCGGCAAGACACGCAGAAGACGCAGATACGCAGCTCTCCGAAGCTAAGTGCCGGTCCCGGGCTTCTTTCGGCACAAACCGCTCTCAGGAGCTCCCTGCGCTCGCCACAATGCTCTGTGTGCGAAGAAGCCGCTTCTTCGCCTGCGGGAGAATCGGCGAGCGGCAGCTTCCCAAAGGCGAAGATGCAAGCTGCAGCACACAGGCACAGTGTGGGCAGCCTTCAGACTTAGAGAAAACAGTACTTTACCACTCTCCTGCCTTTTCCATGGTTATTCTATTGGAAAAGAACGAGTTTTGGACAACTACCTTTCATTCTTGCCAAACTCTTTGCAGACCCCCGTGCAAGCTTTAGAACAAGATTTTGGATGTTTTCTTTCCTGGCAGAGTTTCTCCTTGCAAGATATGGTGGAAAAGCTTTTGGCTGAGTGTAGAGCGGCAAGACACGCAGAAGACGCAGATACGCAGCTCTCCGAAGCTAAGTGCCGGTCCCGGGCTTCTTTCGGCACAAACCGCTCTCAGGAGCTCCCTGCGCTCGCCACAATGCTCTGTGTGCGAAGAAGCCGCTTCTTCGCCTCCGGGAGAATCGGCGAGCGGCAGCTTCCCAAAGGCGAAGATGCAAGCTGCAGCACACAGGCACAGTGTGGGCAGCCTTCAGACTTAGAGAAAACAGTACTTTACCACTCTCCTGCCTTTTCCATGGTTATTCTATTGGAAAAGAACGAGTTTTGGACAACTACCTTTCATTCTTGCCAAACTCTTTGCAGACCTCCGTGCAAGCTTTAGAACAAGATTTTGGATGTTTTCTTTCCTGGCAGAGTTTCTCCTTGCAAGATATGGTGGAAAAGCTTTTGGCTGAGTGTAGAGCGGCAAGACACGCAGAAGACGCAGATACGCAGCTCTCCGAAGCTAAGTGCCGGTCCCGGGCTTCTTTCGGCACAAACCGCTCTCAGGAGCTCCCTGCGCTCGCCACAATGCTCTGTGTGCGAAGAAGCCGCTTCTTCGCCTCCGGGAGAATCGGCGAGCGGCAGCTTCCCAAAGGCGAAGATGCAAGCTGCAGCACACAGGCACAGTGTGGGCAGCCTTCAGACTTAGAGAAAACAGTACTTTACCACTCTCCTGCCTTTTCCATGGTTATTCTATTGGAAAAGAACGAGTTTTGGACAACTACCTTTCATTCTTGCCAAACTCTTTGCAGACCCCCGTGCAAGCTTTAGAACCAGATTTTGGATGTTTTCTTTCCTGGCAGAGTTTCTCCTTGCAAGATATGGTGGAAAAGCTTTTTGCTGAGTGTAGAGCGGCAAGACACGCAGAAGACGCAGATACGCAGCTCTCCGAAGCTAAGTGCCGGTCCCGGGCTTCTTTCGGCACAAACCGCTCTCAGGAGCTCCCTGCGCTCGCCACAATGCTCTGTGTGCGAAGAAGCCGCTTCTTCGCCTCCGGGAGAATCGGCGAGCGGCAGCTTCCCAAAGGCGAAGATGCAAGCTGCGGCACACAGGCACAGTGTGGGCAGCCTTCAGACTTAGAGAAAACAGTACTTTACCACTCTCCTGCCTTTTCCATGGTTATTCTATTGGAAAAGAACGAGTTTTGGACAACTACCTTTCATTCTTGCCAAACTCTTTGCAGACCCCCGTGCAAGCTTTAGAACAAGATTTTGGATGTTTTCTTTCCTGGCAGAGTTTCTCCTTGCAAGATATGGTGGAAAAGCTTTTTGCTGAGTGTAGAGCGGCAAGACACGCAGAAGACGCAGATACGCAGCTCTCCGAAGCTAAGTGCCGGTCCCGGGCTTCTTTCGGCACAAACTGCTCTCAGGAGCTCCCTGCGCTCGCCACAATGCTCTGTGTGCGAAGAAGCCGCTTCTTCGCCTGCGGGAGAATCGGCGAGCGGCAGCTTCCCAAAGGCGAAGATGCAAGCTGCGGCACACAGGCACAGTGTGGGCAGCCTTCAGACTTAGAGAAAACAGTACTTTACCACTCTCCTGCCTTTTCCATGGTTATTCTATTGGAAAAGAACGAGTTTTGGACAACTACCTTTCATTCTTGCCAAACTCTTTGCAGACCCCCGTGCAAGCTTTAGAACAAGATTTTGGATGTTTTCTTTCCTGGCAGAGTTTCTCCTTGCAAGATATGGTGGAAAAGCTTTTGGCTGAGTGTAGAGCGGCAAGACACGCAGAAGACGCAGATACGCAGCTCTCCGAAGCTAAGTGCCGGTCCCGGGCTTCTTTCGGCACAAACCGCTCTCAGGAGCTCCCTGCGCTCGCCACAATGCTCTGTGTGCGAAGAAGCCGCTTCTTCGCCTCCGGGAGAATCGGCGAGCGGCAGCTTCCCAAAGGCGAAGATGCAAGCTGCAGCACGCAGGCACAGTGTGGGCAGCATTCAGACTTAGAGAAAACAGTACTTTACCACTCTCCTGCCTTTTCCATGGTTATTCTATTGGAAAAGAACGAGTTTTGGACAACTACCTTTCATTCTTGCCAAACTCTTTGCAGACCCCCGTGCAAGCTTTAGAACAAGATTTTGGATGTTTTCTTTCCTGGCAGAGTTTCTCCTTGCAAGATATGGTGGAAAAGCTTTTTGCTGAGTGTAGAGCGGCAAGACACGCAGAAGACGCAGATACGCAGCTCTCCGAAGCTAAGTGCCGGTCCCGGGCTTCTTTCGGCACAAACCGCTCTCAGGAGCTCCCTGCGCTCGCCACAATGCTCTGTGTGCGAAGAAGCCGCTTCTTCGCCTGCGGGAGAATCGGCGAGCGGCAGCTTCCCAAAGGCAAAGATGCAAGCTGCAGCACACAGGCACAGTGTGGGCAGCATTCAGACTTAGATAAAACAGTACTTTACCACTCTCCTGCCTTATCCATGGTTATTCTATTGGAAAAGAAGGAGTTTTGGACAACTACCTTTCATTCTTGCCAAACTCTTTGCAGACCCCCGTGCAAGCTTTAGAACAAGATTTTGGATGTTTTCTTTCCTGGCAGAGTTTCTCCTTGCAAGATATGGTGGAAAAGCTTTTTGCTGAGTGTAGAGCGGCAAGACACGCAGAAGACGCAGATACGCAGCTCTCCGAAGCTAAGTGCCAGTCCCGGGCTTCTTTCGGCACAAACCGCTCTCAGGAGCTCCCTGCGCTCGCCACAATGCTCTGTGTGCGAAGAAGCCGCTTCTTCGCCTCCGGGAGAATCGGCGAGCGGCAGCTTCCCAAAGGCGAAGATGCAAGCTGCGGCACACAGGCACAGTGTGGGCAGCCTTCAGACTTAGAGAAAACAGTACTTTACCACTCTCCTGCCTTTTCCATGGTTATTCTATTGGAAAAGAACGAGTTTTGGACAACTACCTTTCATTCTTGCCAAACTCTTTGCAGACCCCCGTGCAAGCTTTAGAACAAGATTTTGGATGTTTTCTTTCCTGGCAGAGTTTCTCCTTGCAAGATATGGTGGAAAAGCTTTTGGCTGAGTGTAGAGCGGCAAGACACGCAGAAGACGCAGATACGCAGCTCTCCGAAGCTAAGTGCCGGTCCCGGGCTTCTTTCGGCACAAACCGCTCTCAGGAGCTCCCTGCGCTCGCCACAATGCTCTGTGTGCGAAGAAGCCGCTTCTTCGCCTGCGGGAGAATCGGCGAGCGGCAGCTTCCCAAAGGCGAAGATGCAAGCTGCAGCACACAGGCACAGTGTGGGCAGCCTTCAGACTTAGAGAAAACAGTACTTTACCACTCTCCTGCCTTTTCCATGGTTATTCTATTGGAAAAGAACGAGTTTTGGACAACTACCTTTCATTCTTGCCAATCTCTTTGCAGACCCCCGTGCAAGCTTTAGAACAAGATTTTGGATGTTTTCTTTCCTGGCAGAGTTTCTCCTTGCAAGATATGGTGGAAAAGCTTTTGGCTGAGTGTAGAGCGGCAAGACACGCAGAAGACGCAGATACGCAGCTCTCCGAAGCTAAGTGCCGGTCCCGGGCTTCTTTCGGCACAAACCGCTCTCAGGAGCTCCCTGCGCTCGCCACAATGCTCTGTGTGCGAAGAAGCCGCTTCTTCGCCTGCGGGAGAATCGGCGAGCGGCAGCTTCCCAAAGGCGAAGATGCAAGCTGCGGCACACAGGCACAGTGTGGGCAGCCTTCAGACTTAGAGAAAACAGTACTTTACCACTCTCCTGCCTTTTCCATGGTTATTCTATTGGAAAAGAACGAGTTTTGGACAACTACCTTTCATTCTTGCCAAACTCTTTGCAGACCCGCGTGCAAGCTTTAGAACAAGATTTTGGATGTTTTCTTTCCTGGCAGAGTTTCTCCTTGCAAGATATGGTGGAAAAGCTTTTTGCTGAGTGTAGAGCGGCAAGACACGCAGAAGACGCAGATACGCAGCTCTCCGAAGCTAAGTGCCGGTCCCGGGCTTCTTTCGGCACAAACCGCTCTCAGGAGCTCCCTGCGCTCGCCACAATGCTCTGTGTGCGAAGAAGCCGCTTCTTCGCCTGCGGGGGACTCGGCTAAGAGCAGCTTCCGAAACGCGACAAACAAATATTAACAACACGGCGTTGTGTCCTCGGCGTCTTTCGGCACAAGCGCCCCACCGGAACGTACCGCCAGCGGCACAATGCATTGTGTGTGAAGAACTCCCTTCGCCTCCAGGGAACTGAAAGAAGAAGCCTAAGCTTAAAACGCCTTTGCCTCAATTGTGTACTGGTTTGGGCGCTCCTCTCTATTAATTGCGCCACTCCTGACAGCAGGTGTCGCTGTTGGTCAAGCTTTGAGTTTGCTTATTAAGTTGCGATGCTGGGTGGTCAAACAACTCAAGGTAAGATCAGCGATTTTAAATCAGGTTCTCACTGGTGTAGATACCATTAGTCATTGCACACTGCAAAATAATGCTGCTCTAGCTTTCTTGTTAGCACATGGGCAAGAGTGTGAGGATTTGGAAGGAATGTGTTTTTTGAACCTCTCTAACCATTCTGCAGTCATTCACTGGAAACTCAAACAAGGACAAGATAACATGAAGAAATTGATTGGGAATGAGAGGGTTACGCCTGAATGGTTTGAGAGATGGGAAACAACTCGATGGTTGAAAGATCTTGTAAAGGGAACTTTGTTGTTACTAGTAGTCATTATTATATTGCTTCTTGTTATTCCATGCATCATGAAACTGGTGAGCCTCTTGGAAGAAAATAGGGTGGGAAAGGGTTTAGCTGGTGCAAGACGAAGAAGGGGGAAATTGTAGCAATGTATCTGAACCTCTTAGACTAAAGGGTGCACCAGCCATCCAGCTGGAATATGTTCTTATCAGAATTTTCTCAGAGCCCTCTGGAATTCATCAAGGTTACTAAGACATAAGCCGTGCTAAAATAAGAAAGAGAAGCTGAGAAACCAAATTCCAAGACTACAAGAACTCGATAACGGGGGGCAGCAAAGCGCCTGGACTGTAACCAAACGTATCTTCTGAGAGGTGCACACAGAATGCGTGGACATAACAAAGGCACCAAGATAAAAATGCGGGCCTAGCGTGTGCAGAGATTTAGAATGTGTAAGTGCATCATGTCAACAATCAACGGCTTCTGCTTAATCCTCTTGCTCCGTTGTCCTGGAGTCCTGAATTTCCCACAAGGAAAGCCCTACTAAAAGGGCTCTGATTTTAATGATAGTTGCTGTCTAGACGATGAATAATGGGAAGAGTTCTTTCAAATCCTTCCCTCGCTGACATCTGTAAGTTTCATCTTTTCCTGATTGTACTGGTGGCTATACATTAGTTATGACTAGAAAGGAATGAGTTTTAGGGATATGTTGCAAGGAAATTGGTAGCTCTGCTTCCATTTCCATTGTCTAAGAAGAATTCTGATTAGTTTTGGACTTTTCATAGACCTCTGACTAGATTGCATTTGTCTTTGATTGAGCCCGTAAATTTTAGGCTACTAGGCTTGACCAATGGATAGAAAAGGGAAAGTCACACAGCTTAGGTGGTTCCCTTGTCAACAACTTCTCAATAGTAGGGCGATTTCTGTCCTCAAGTTTGTTACTTCAGCTAGCAGATTATGCTCACTCCAAAAGAAGGTGAGAAGTTTGCTACCCTAAATGGTCCGATAATTCTTCCTGCTTCTTTGTGACTCTTTTGTATGACTGGATTCTGTATTATTGGAGTTTGTTATAAAAAGTTGGATTAAATTGCGTGCGTCCGCTCTTGGGGGAAACAGTATTTAGCCAATAACATCTAGGCTTTTATCGACCTGAGATTGTCTGAACGGACGGGACGCTTTAAACACAGTAATTCCTGCTAGTTCCAATTCCATTTTTAGACTCGACAAACCGAATGGTAAACCTGCACCAGTAGGGAGGGACATTGGACTTTCTCCTTTTTAGAGAGAAACTAATGAAAAAGTTTCAGCAGAATCATAGCAGGCTGTAAAATAAGAAAAGCATCATGAAAAGAGGCCAATCCTATCCTCTTAGTATTGCTAGTTGTGATTGGACATGAATGAAACATGTCAACTCTGTGTTCCTGGGTATCACATCAGTAACAGCTACTTCAGCTGCTGTAGTTGTCTCCTAAAGCTAAGAACAGAATCCAAAGAATTGTGATTCCATGGTCACAATTCACCCTGTGATGGTGACAGGTGAAAAAGGAGTGGAAGGTGCGCGGGTAAATTAACTTGAATGGCCTATCTAAATCAGCAGCCACTGATTTCCTGAAAACTTCAACAGGTCAGTTGACCTGTTGGGATTCTTTTAATCCATGGTCATGTTTTTCTTGGGATTCTTGTAACCTTTCCCCATTCGTTCAGCCTTTGCCCTCAAGCCTTTGCTGACATTTCAAGTATCTCGACAAGCTGGAAATGTGTTGTCTTTCTTTATCATGTCATAATTCCCTTCAAAGGGTTGTTTGCCTCAAGTCTTATTTTTGCTGGTTTTCTGCTAGTTCATTGTCAGAGGGCAGCAGGTGCTTTGTAAGAGCAAGTACACAATCCTATAGCTTGCTTTTCTTTTGATTTGGCCTGTCTAGAAAACTGAAGGACTGAACATTTCCGACAGGATTTTCTCTCCCCATTATGTTTCACCGGAAGGGCAGATGCAAATCATCTACTTAAACTCTTGGCACGGAAAAAAGTAGTGGTTTGCTGCTGCATATAGGTAGAAGCTTACAAAAGGAAGGCCTTGGGCTGAGGCCCGATACTTTGGCTAAGCAGAAAAGGACTATGGGAAGGTGAGGCCGCTGAATCAGAGGTAGATCAACAAGTTCTAGAATCGTCACGTGTTCACAGCGTGGTGTAGGATGGTTGGTTGAATGAATTTTGTTATGGCTTAAAGCTATGGAACTGATAAAGGCCTGAGTGCTTCAAAAGCCTGGTTTTTGCAAAAAAGCAGCTCTCCTCTGCACCTGCCTGGGGACTCTGCATCACTAGGGACCCTCACTCCCAGTTTGCCAAGGAGATGATCAGTAGGAATGTTGCAGAGCTGCCGTGTCCATATGAACGGAATGGCAAAGAGTGAAGCGGTGGGTATTTTTGGGCTTTAATACAATGCTGCTGCATTGGTGCCAGTTTAGTCGGTTTTCCATCAGTGGCCTTTCTGTCTAGAAGTACACTGCCCAGTCTTTCTAGCATGTGATGCCATTTCCTTCCTGTTGTTTTAATACCTTCCTTCAGTTGAAAGGATGATACAATCTTTACATTTTGAAGATCCCTGTTAGGAAACACTATGCCAGAGGAGTCATTGCTCCCTTTTCTTCTGCCTCCTTTGTAATTTTCAGAGCCTCATTTCAAATTTCTGCTAATGTCGAGAAGAATACTGAGACTACTCAGCAGGGTTGACGCTCTCAGCTGCTTTCCTCTTTCATACTGCTTCATACTGTATGTGACTTAATGGCCTGGTTTTGTCATCCGCATTTTGCTGTGATCTGTGAACACAAAAAGAAGTCTTTGTTTTTTGCAAGAACTACCCCTAGGAGGATTTGTGTTCCTTTTGATTTCTACGGTGTTAGCCCTGTTGCAGAAAAAAAGGAGATTGTACCCTCTTCTTGTGCTCTCATTCCCTCCTCTCTGCTTTGCATGTCCTAGTTAATCTACTGCCATGACTCATTTGGCATCATCTCATAGTGCAAATTCTGCACAGTTTCATGGACTTACAAATGCCAGTTGCCAAGGAGCTTATATAACCATTCAAAGATTAAAGAATTGTAGGGCTGGGCAAGTCCAGCTGCTGAAACTGGAAGTGGTTAAGTCATGCCATATTAAAGAGACAGAGCAAATCAGTTCATCTAGGACTTTCAACTGGACACCTCTGAGAATAACAGCTTGACAGCAATGACACAGCCATCTTCCTAGCTGTATTCCAGAAAGAGAAAAGGGACACCTTCAATGGTTAAGATGTTTGGCATGAGAAAACAGCAAGAAATGTAGCACAAAATACTTGAGCCAGATAAAGTGCGTTTTTCTCGTGAGAATTTTGCAGTTGTTCTTTCTTGTCTGTGCCTTTACTTTTCACAGAAGACAGGGAGGGCGTTTAATTATTATTGTTCTTTTGTTTTCTATTCTTGGCCTCCCTCTTTCCACCTGCCATTAACAATTTTGCCTTGCTTTACTGGCTTCTCTTTCTTTACTTATAGAAGGTTACATGAGGTCCTCCAACCTTGTCATAAACATTCGCATACAGTGGAAAGGAGTAGAAGGTACATCTAAATGCACAAAACAGACCCAGAAAAAGAGAGGTTTTTTACAGTCTTCTGTGAGAACAAGATATCTTTGAACTGAGTAATGCTTTAACTTTTAGTCCACTCTTTACTATTATTACAAGTGTTTGGCCTTTAGTACATAGCCTTTGAAATCATCCAGCCCAATATTTTTGGCTAATTTTGTTTTATTTCTCTCGGGGACTTTGTTTCTTAAGGAATAGTCCAGAGCCAGAGCGTCCACGGTAGAGTTATGCTGCCATAATAAAAGCGTCGTAAATTCTGGTACAGTTTGTGCTGGTAATACGTCTAGGAAAGAAAGGTTTTACATCTTTTTTGACTTTCAAATGTAACCATTATTTGAAAAAGTTAAGAGTTGGGCTTTCCCCCCCTCCAAAATACTTCTCTCTGGAATGTTACTCAGGGATTACACATAAAAGCTCACCCTGTAAAATATGTTGCGGATAATCTGCAGTAAGCGCAGCTTAGCAGCTAGAGATGATTATGTGGGTTAAATGACATTCCTTCTGCGGTGATGGAAACTCTGTCTATGCAGACATACTCAACAAAAGTTACCATGGCTTAGCTCCTCTCCTAAACTTCATGTGCATTTTCAAACTTTCCAAGAAGGTGAATTCAAGCTCCTTCATTGCTCTCTGCTGGAGTCCCAAGAAAATATCAGTGTGCTTTTTGTCATTTACAGCTGTCATTGCTTAGCTCTTGAACATGAGACTCTCTCATGACTGATGAAAGTTGTCTAGTTAAGAGTGGGTCAAAGACACGCTCCTGCTCTAGAAGGAGATGAGAAGGTTTCTGCAGTCTTTGTCATCTCTACTGCTTGTGATTTCTATCCAAAACCAGTGGGAAGTTTTCTGAAGGCAGTCCAGAAGCTGGCAATATGGACAGCTTACAACCAAACACTTGCTGCACTGCTATCACGGTGATACCAGGAAGGACTTAAAAAATTTAGAAGGGCAAAGAAAGCAGTTGGAAGGAAAAGAACATTAACCATTATTCCATTCTTCTAATATGTCCTCCTTTAAGTCATCATTTTCATGCAGTTTAACGGCTTGCGTTGGTATCCCTCAAAAGGAATCTGAGACAGAGTAAGCTTTTTAATGCAGTAGATGTGACACGTGCAGGCCAAGTTGCCTTTGTTGACATCAAATGCCAATTATGCTTGAGCTACCCTTTGCTTAAGGTACTTCGCTTACACGAAGAATTTTACTCATCATTGAGCAAATTTTGCTGTCATGATTGAGTAAATTTTATTCATGATAGAGTGAATTTTACTGTCACTCCGAATTTTACTGTCATGATTGGCATTGAAACTTTTCAAGGAAAGCTCTGGATAGCAATGTTTGTGTAAAAATAGTAGTTTATCTCCTGTATTTGTGTGAAGCAGGTAAGCCTTTTGCTGTCACCAGTGTTGCTTACCCTTTCATGTCATATCCCTCTTCATATCCATATTCTGCTGAAGGCTTATTAATCTGCTTTAAAATTGGCACGTGGAATAAGACTACTTTTCCTTTTTGAAAGCTAATGTCATTTGACCTAGTGACAGTAAATAATTCATTAATTGTAAGTCCCCAGCTAGCATCTTTTATGCATATTCTAACCTTCTAAAGAAGTAACAAAAACACTCTCCAATACTTGACTTTCTTAAGCACACAAAATGCTTCCCTCCTTTGCAGTTGGCATCTGGAAAATGAACCACATCTCTGCAGTATTTTAACGTGCACCATATTTAGCCAAGTAATTCAAAAGAAATAAAAAGCAGCCCCTTCAATTTGGAAATATTTTTGAATTGTTTTTGAATATACAAAACATACCCTTACCGTACGCATTGCATGCAGATTTAATCGTCGTGAAAGCAAACCCTATGTTTCTGTTGGGATAGCATGGTTTTCCAGTTTCCACAATTGTTCTTGGCACAGTTTTCTACTTATGTGACTGTTAGGACACTCGTAGGTACTTCTAAGGTACTGTAGTAAGCGGAGAAGGAGGAGAGGTTGTGCCTTATTTCTGGCTTCCTTTGGTTTTCTTTTTGGTTTTCTTCCTCTTGCTCTTTTTCATGTCACCTTTCTAGATACTGTGATTTAGATTTGCAGTTTACTAAGCTGTGTTTTCTGTCTGGAATTCTTTGAAATTCCCAGAGGAACCCCACCGGTAAATATGCATCTTTTTATGATTTGCTAGCTACATAGAAAATCTTCCTGCTGCTCTAAAATGCTTTTATTTGATATGCATTTTTATCACCATTCTAATGAAAAGAAAAGTTCCTCTATTCACTGCTTTTGTACTGGATTCAGTTCAATGTGCGCTAACGGTGCAAAAAAGTCCTGCTGGAGAAGGGATCTGCATACAAATTGACCAAGACATGTGCTACAAGGGTCTTGAAAAGGTTCAAAGTTTCTCTACCTTTCTGGCAGTCTGTCTTCACAGCAGGACTTGATGAGGGATTTTGCTGGCGTTTCTTTGACAGAAAGCAATAACAAAGCAAGCAAAATGGAGCAGCAAAAGAAGAATGGAGCAGCAAAAGGTACATTATCCCCTCTGTTATTATCATTGTCGAAACAGATTTTTTCACACCATGTTACATCAAATACCTTAGTAGAGCTAAAGACTAGAAAAACGCAGCTCTGTTCTGGTTCATTAAAAGCAAAGCCATCTGTGGACAGAAGTGCCCAGCATGATGCTGGGAACTCCTAGCTGGTTTCAGTAAGCTGTCTGGAGAACGGCATTTTCGCTGGGCTTTACTAGCGTGTCTGTAAGGAGAGGGAGTTTATGTGCAGCTTTGAGCCCTGAGAGTGCCATAGGCAAAGAGACCCATCGTGTAGCTCTCTGACCAGCCACAGCACACTGAGGCATGATGGATTACTCCCAGAGTTCACGTGGTAGAAAGGTTTTCTGCCCCCGTGAAGGACGACACATCCATTTGCTTGACTAGAGCCATTCTGTATGTTACAATGGTAACTTGAATTCATCAAGTTTGTGCTATTTGTACAATGGCAGTGAGCTTGGATTCTTAAGCTTCTCGTGTTTGACCTGTTTCCTGTTTCAGTAAATAGCAAAACTTCCAAGGACTGCAGCGACAAGAAGATGAAGCTGCTAGTGTATTTCAAATCTTTGCCTAATAAAATGGTGATTTTTGCACATATTCGCAATGGAAATTTACGGTACCGAAACACCAGCTCTGCTCAGAGCAATTCTGAAATTGACTTGAGCTCTTTTCTGTGTTTCTTAGCAGGTGAACTGAGATACTTCTAGCTTCCAAGGCAAGGCGTTTGACAGCAGCTTGAAAAAGGCCCAGGCTGTTGGATGAAAAGGTGAAAAAACTGAGGGAAATGGGGGGAAATTTCACTTCTGGTTTATGTCATAGATTCAGCCAGATGATCAACAAGCATTAGTTTTATGAGGTACCAGCGTAGTCTTTCACTCTTGCAGATCCCCAAAAGCTTAACCATCCAGCAGCTTCTTCCTTGCAACAAGTGCCACAGCCAAAAGCCAGGCCTGGCCGTCACCTTCTCCTCGCAGCCTACAAACTCTGCCAAACGTACCGGTGATTCTCACTTTCCTTCTCAGCTACATGGACAAGCACATCCTCTCCATGTCTCCGAGTCCTTAGTGAAACCAAACAGCGGTTCACCTTCAAACAGCTCAGTGTGCCAGGACAGAAAGATTTCACTGGCCTGTGAAATCTTGCTTTTTCCTTGCAGCCTTTTATTTTCAGAGCATACACCGAGGCATTGCACTTTGCTTCTCAGCTGAGTGCATTGCCATATTGCTGGAGTCCCACACGTCCATCTCCTTCTCGCACTAACTGCTTCTGTTGAAACATGCTGATGTGATGTGCTTTCCTGCTCAGCTATTCACACAGTCACATTCTATGTCCTGCTTGCAGTCTGAATCTAAAAGGAGACGTTTCTGACTATGTCTCACAGACACAGATGTACCAGGATGAAAAGGTTGCTTGGACCTTGCCACTTACGTTCGAAAACATCCATTCACTCCACAATCAAGAGACACCTTTCTTTGCTTTACATCCTGCAAACTTCACACAGACACACACACACACACACACACACACACACACACACACACACACACACACACACGAGAGCTACGCACTTTCTTTCTTTCTTTCTTGGCTGCACACACTCACCTATTTCCCACCTTGACCTCTCTACCACTTCTCCTTCGGCCTTGCTGTGCATGGACATTTCCTGTTAAGATACCCATTGTGTTGCCTATCCCTCCCCCACATTGCCTTGCCTTTCCTACCCAATCTTGCATTTCTTGTCATTGCTGACAATTCCTTTCTTTTCCCTTGCCTTCCTGACCCATGCATGTCCTTCCCTTGCCCTTCATACCAAGCCAGTGCCTTGTATTGACTTGCTCACCTATCCTTCTTTTCCTTCCCATTTGTCCAGCTCCAATCTTTCATTTCCTTCTCCTTCTAGGACTCTTATTGCCTTGTCTCCCTCTCTTTTGTGTTGCCTGGCAAAGCCACCACTTGTCTGGCCTTGTCCTTGAACCCCTTCCTTGCCTTGCATTACCTTGCTCATCAGTCCCCCACCTGGAATTCACCACCTCTCTTTTTGTGGAATCTCTTCCACATGCATTGCCCTGCCTGCTTCTCCTAGGATTCTCCAGGCTTCCACTGGCTTTTTTTTCTCAAGGCCCCAGCGTTTCAGGAGCTTGTGAGAGGAAGCCTGGAGGAGGCCACGTGCAAGCACACCTATCTGTCCTGACAGCTTTCTTCTGACATCTATGCTTACATGTCTTGAATTTTGGACACAAAGTTCATCTTTCACCCTTGGGCTTCAGGGGCAGAATGACAGTTCTTTTGCATACAAAGGAAAGCAGGCAACTCAAGTGTCTTAGGTGCAGATTAAACATGACCCATGCAAGATCAAGGCTGGACAGAGCGGTCGGTCCGGGCCGCTTTTGTGTACCAGCAGTCTTTGAATGGACCTGCCACTTGCCTTGCTTTGGGCAACCAACCAGTTTCCTTGCCATGCCCTGCTAATTCTCCATTGCTTTGCATTCCCTTGCATACCCATGCCTCACATTTGACCTGCCTGCAGTTTTCCTACAGGGCTTGGCCTTGCCTAGCCCTTCCGGTTACCATCACCTCCTATGCCCAGCCTTGCCTCTAACTTCTGGGACTTGTCTCACCTACCACTCCATTTGCTTTCCCCTCACGGCTTCAGTCTTGCCAACCTGTCCCTTGACTTGCCTACAATTGCCTACACTTGCTTTGCATTGCCTTACCTGCATGAAAGGCAAGGCAAAGAGTGGTAGACAAGGCAAAGCAAAGCCAGGAAGTTATTTGAAGGGCTAGGCAAGGCAGACATAGGCAAGCAAGCAAAGCTAGGGTAGGGTAGGCTAGGAAAACTAGGCATGGTACTGGAGGCAAGGCAAAGCCAAGTGACTTGGAGTGCCTTTCCTTGCTTGGGAAGTAAAAGATACGGTGGCAATGTTGGTAGGGCTGATGATAAGGTATCGTGGGAAGGTATAGTACAGCAAGACATTTCTGTCCTGGTCCTTTCTGTGTAGGAGCCATTGTTGGACAGAGTCAGTACCGGACGTGGTATGCAACTTTTGCTCTGTAAGTTCCTGAAGGAGAACAGCAATGCTTTCTCATGGGAAGGAAAGAACTTAGCCCCAGTGTTGGAGGTGCAGATAAGAAGCTGTGTCGTGCAGCTTAAGGGTGGCAGCAACTTTCTATCCTGGCATATTTGGTTTGGAAGCACTGACTCAATTTGTACAATCATGGAGTCGGTATCCATCTTTGGAAGGCAGTCTCCTTCCTGAAAGAATCCATTTGGCCTGTGTTTTCCACTTTCTCAAGGCAGCCTTCTTGAAATTCTGCCAGCACACTTCTTTTGGACAAGGTAAAGAGCTGCGCTGGGTCTTGGTGTGCAGCCTAGCTAGTGCCCCGCACAGGTAATGCCCAATAGCAGTGGTCTGACACCTTTGTAGAGGATCAGGCCCTGGATGCTTTGGATTTTGGAGGAGGGGATGCCATTTCTTTTGAGATGGGCTTCTAGTTCCTCCTCCCTTTGGCAAAGTTTGGGTGGCCACTTTGGGTGGTCTCAGTGAATTGAAAGGCTTTTCCCAATAGGCAGTTCTCTGGGTTAGAGTTGTTGAACTGTCAGTGGGAATGCAGAGGCCAGGCCAGGCCTCTGCAGGACAGGTTTTTGTCCCTTGTAGCTTTAGGGACTGTGTGAGCAGTCCCTGGTGCCATCCCATTTGGATCCTGACTCTGAGAGATTGAAGGCTTACGGTGGTACTTAGAGCTGAGAAGGAAAGTGGCGATAGCAGGGTGCATGTTTATAGTTTGATGGGTGCAATTGAAATTGTAGGCAGCAAAGAGCTTTCTCCACCAACAGTTTTGCGAGCTCAGCCGACATTTTCAAGTTTGTTACCAGGCTCTGTGAGAGAGAAAAAGTTTGTTAGGGCAGAAGATCTGGTGTCGGCCTTTGAGTGTGGGGCAAAGAAGAGTATCCACTTGGAAGGGGAAGATCGGTGAAATCCTTTTGTCCTGACACAGTTGATTGGAGAGCAGGGACGTTTCTGACTTGGCTGGGTCCTGGGGGTGGTTGTGAGCTGGGCTCGGTGCGTGTCCTGGTTTTGTGAGTTGACAATGCTGTGGTGTGGTTATTTAGAAGAGCGCTGACAGTGCCCAGGAAAAAGACAAGCACTTTTCTAGCCCAGCCCCGTTCGTGTGGGAGCAGTGTAGGGACAAGAGCTCCGCTGTGGATCCTGGCTCTCGGGTACTGACAGAATGGGATCCTGCATGTAGCAGAGAAGGAAAAAGAATCATTTCATTGTTGGCTGCACAGTTTAGAAGCTTCAAAATAAAAGGCAATTGCAGCATGGCCTCTTCATTTTAGAAAGTTTTCTGGGCCATCAGCTGCTCAACATGTAACTTGCACCCACTGAACTGCATTCAGCTTCCTGGAGATATGCACTTTCCCTCAAGATCTAGGTACCATCTTGCACTCTAACACTTGAAGATCCCAAACCGCTTCAAAATGTCCAGCGGCTGCTCTCAAAGGAAAAGTCCTACAACAAAAAGGCAGTGCTGGCCATAACGCTCCCTTTGCAGTCTGTCAACCAAACGAAACATACTAGCGATTCTCACGGACTTTCTCAATGATATATATACGTGCATCAGCACATTCTCTCAAAGTGACAGAGACTATCGCTACAGCCAAGCGTTTTCAGCTGCACTTCTGACTGACAGATGTGCCAGGACAGAAGGCATTTGCCAACCTACCCTCTTTCCTGTGCAACCTGACATTGGCAGCGCAAATATTTTCACATTCTTTCATTGTGGACATGTCCAAAGCAGCTAAAGATCACACAGGTGGAAGTGTCAAGACAGAAGATGTTCTCAAAGTAACTCCTTTTTTTTCTAAACAGCTTTTAAACTGCACACAATGCTTTGTATCTTCTTTCCCACATAGACCTGCCCTCACTTTTTCACACTCACATCTTTGTTGCAAACATCCAGCAGCTGTTTGCGTAGAAAAAGGCTCTAGAAATAAAAGCGAGACTTGGGCTGCACCTTCTGCCTGCCCTGTGTAAGCCACATCAAACTCACCAGTGCGCTCTGTCCTTCCCTTTTCCGCTGCAACTACCATTGTGTTCTCTGGATCTCGGAACCTAAAGGTAGGCACATTTGTTTCCACAGAAGGGCCATAGGTAGCAGCACAAATAGCTCTCACTGAACTTTAATCTTTACCACTGCCACCATGAGTTTGGTTGGTAGGCCAGTAGGAGTCATGCTCCTTTTACAGCTGGTATGCGGCAGCCGCCAGCCCAGTGCTCTTCGACTCTTGTAACCAATCCTGCTTTTACTCTCCCGGAGGGGATTAGGCATCTGTTTCTCACACAGATCATTGTGGCAGCAGCCAACGGCTCTAGTGCACTGCTTCTGCCAAAAGACACTGGGGCCAGACATTTACCTTCTCAGCACTACGTAGCCCCGTACTCTGCATCTCTTGTCGTCCAGATCATACCGCAAAGCGTTTCACAGAGAAAAAATGTGCCAGGACAACAAGCTTGGCTGAAGTGTACCCCTGAAACTGGTGGAAGTTTGTATTTGCACCACATTCAAGGGGCAGTCCTCTTTCCTATACAACCTGCAAACTGCTGTCTGTTCGCAGTGCCCTCTGCCCGCTCCTTCTTACCTTGAAGTACCATGCCAAAGAGGGCTCTGTGCTGAGGTCTCAGAAGAAGAGGGAAGCATATGTGTTTGTAAAGTGGACTGTCTGTTAGTCACTTCCCTCTTCAAAGCAGCGTGTTCCATGCCAAGCAGACAACAAAGCAACAAAGGATGAGTGTGACTCTGCATTCAAATCCTGCAATGTTCCCAGAAGTGAATTTCTCTCTTCTATAGGACTGACTTGTATGAAGTGGCGTGGTTGTTTCCTTCCATTAGAAGGGAAACTCATCTAGCCAGGCTTCATCACCCCCTGTATCTTTTGGGGTAGTTCTTGGAAGAAAATAGAGAGCAACTTTTCCACTCCACATGATTCATGTTTCATTCTCTTCCTTCTGTACTTCAGGGAACAAGCTATCAATTCCCTACTCTTTCTATGAAAAGGCATGAAGCTATTAATTAAATTCCCATAGATATAATAAGGAATCAAAGTCTTTTATGCCTGCAAGCAGGCCCTTATGGTATGAAAAGTATGGATTGTCAGGGGTGGAAGAAGATCTGCATGAAAAAGGAGAAAGCCCAGAAGCATGCAGGGATTTTCAGGTATGAAAGGGAAAACGACATTAAATTGTCAAGGGAAAGAAATTGAAAGAGGGAGGAGGGAGAAGGGAGGAGAAGGAGGCAAATGCTGCCTTTGAGGCAGCTGACACAAGGACCGTCGGCCTCATGAGCAAACAAGAAAACCAAATGAAACTTCACAGCAATCTCATCCACAACTTAGTGGACAAATGTGCAAACCCATTTCTTCATTTATTATGTGTCTAATATATATAGAGATGTTCTTCATTCTGACCGAATTTTCAGGGAGCAAGCTAGTGTAAGGCACCTGGAACCAATGGTGTATTGGAAATGGCCAACATGCAGAACACGCTCCATCCTGAACGCTACCACAGCAGAATCACAGGATCATAGAATGGCCGGGGTAGACAAAGACCTTAAAGGCCATCTAGTTCTCTGACATGGGCGGGGACACCTTTTACTTGCTCAGGTTGCTCAGAGCCCCATCCAGCCTGGCCTTGAACACCAGGTTGGGGTGTCCATAACTTCTCCAGGCTGTCTGTGCCAGTGCTTCACCACCCTCACAGGGAAGAATTTCTTCCGAGTATCTAATTTCAACCTGCCCTCTTTCATTTTGAAGCCATTGCCCATTGTCCTGTCTCCAGAGTTCCTAATGAAGAGTCCCTCTCCTGCTTCCCTTCAGATATTGGAAGGTGTTGTGAGGTCTCCATGCAACCTTCTCTTCACCAGGCTAAACAGCCCTCATTCTCTCAGCCTGTGTGTCATGGCTTGACACTGGGACAATGCCAGTGCCCCCATGAGTATACTCTCTCCCTGGTTTCTGCTGTGAGATGTGACCAGGAATAAGCAAAGCAGGCTCCCACTTAGGGGAAAAAAAAAATTATTAACTAAACTACAAGGGAAAGGAAAAAAAAAAAAAAAGAAACACACAAGGAAAATGAAAACTTCACAAATACATCTCCTCCTCCTCCTCCCCAAATTCCCAATACAATACATCCCCCAAATCATCGACTCTCGGTCCAGCACCACCCTTCAGAATACTCAATCCTCAGTTCATCAAGAGGACAAGGAGTCCTTCTTGTGCCAGTGGTGACCTATTCCTTTCATGTCCAGTGCTCTCACCACTGAACACAGACCAGAGCTGCTTCTAGGGTCGACTTTTAAGGATGCTTCATCCCACTGCAAAAAGGCACAGTCTCAATTTTGGGACATCTGTCCCCCCCATATTTTTCACCCCCTGGGGCCGAGGGGTACCCACACCGAACCCTCTTGATCCTGAGGCATTGCCTCCCCCTAGAATGCAGTCCCTGTATCACAAGGAAACATGGCTCTGTCCATGGCTACACACAAAGAGTCCAGCATAAGCTACTCCATCATCTCTTCCACCTGCGTTCTTCTCTATTTCTCTCGTGGCCCATTTCCTCTTATCTCCTCTATATCTCTCTTCTCATTCAACTCCAGGAGGATTAGCATTTGTAAGGTTTCCATCATCCAAGAAAAGGGTTAAAAATCTGAGGCTCTGTCTGTCCAGAACTCCCATGGCTGCCCTGCCAGGCCCCTTCTTGCACTCCCCTCTTCTCCTTCTCGGCCGGCCAAGAACAGGCACCAGCTCTCTCTCTGTCTCTCCTGCGGTGGGGGGGGGGGGGGGGGCTGCCCAATGCCTCTCAGCCACCCTTCCATCCTGCAGGGGCCTTCACCTCCCTTCTGGCCAGGGGCCCAGCCTACCTCACCGGGCTGGGTGGCTTCCCCTGCCCCGCCCAGCCCGCAGCCAGGCAGGGGAGATCTGAACCTTTCCCTGACCGGAACCCAAGAGAGCCTCCCAGGGGAGAGCCCTGCTTTTAACCCTGTGTTCTCAGAGGTGCATCCAATGTCCCAATGGCCACCTTAGGTGCCAATATTAAAATCTGAACATCCATTGGCCTAACCACAGCATCCCAGAAAACACATTTCCTGTCAAACCACCACACTGTGGGATATGCTCTTGTCCTGAATACTGAACTGCAGTATTGTCTGATGATTTTTTGAATCCTTTGAAGGCATTTTGAATTCTTTTTCAGCCTTAAATTAGACTAAATAGCTTTGATTTGTGGGTATTGAGCAACAGAAATCACTGCCCTGGCTTGCCTTTTTTACAGCTCCTTTCCGTGGGAGACTCGCTGCAAACGTCACAGCTGGTGAGACAGTGGGCACACCATCATTCTGAAAGAGCTTTGCACAGTAAACATAGAGGAGGATTAAATATTGAAATGCAGATGACAGGAGCTGCCCAATGGACTCTGCTGGTGGAAATCAAATACTAGTCTAGTATTTTGAATGCAAATAATTCCTCCCAATGAGGCCAGACAGGCTTGTTTGCCTTTGAATCTGAGCATGTGGACAGTAGTGGATGGTCTACAGGTTGAAAACAGTGTAGATACTTCTCCTTTTTTTCAATAGTGGCTCAGAAACTGAAAAGGCAGCTACAAAATGGTAAATACATCCCTACAGATTCAAAAATGGTTGTTCTTAATTTGCATCTCCACCATAACAACAAATTGTTAGAACTAAAATACAGATGGGAATTTTATAGCTTCTCAGAAATGAAGCAGGAATTGGCCAATGGGCCTTCTCAGAAATGAAGCAGGAATTGGCCAATGGGCCTTAGCAGTAGCTACAAGTTTTTCAGCATGAGGCATCTCAAAAGTGTTTTAACCGTACAGAACTTTTCTGTACTTTTGGCCTTTTATCTCAAGGATGAATCAAAAAAAAAAAAAAAAAAAGGAAAAAAAACCCAAGAAAAATAAAAAAAGAACAAACCCTACCAAATATATATATATATATATAACATGACTAAGATAATAAGCACAATCAGTAACATATATAGAAAAAGAACCCATGGTTTTTAACTTTCAACCTTGTCTTCTCAACACACTCTCGAAAATGGAGTTGTTTCCCTATCTGCCTTGAAACATTTTGGAGCAAAAAACACTCTAAGGTCCTGATAGGTGTTTTGGTCAAAAATCCCTTCTTCTGGTTTTCTGTCCATAAGCAGAGTAATGGAGGGGAAAACTGGTAGCTGGCCAAAGGAGGTAGGAAGAGTGATCATCATCCACAACACTGGGGCTAAAGAAATTTCCACAGAAAATTACCTGCCTTATTACTTCTTCATGTGTTGGGTTGAAAGCTCAGAATCTGTTTCCATGTTTCCCATCCCTCGAATGTTCTATTTCACAGAATTCGAGCCCCTCAAACTTCAGTCCTGCCAGAACAGCCCGCCACGTGCTGTCATAGGGGATCTGCTGATGCCCACTGACTCTTACCAGTCTAGTGCTTGTCACTGTTGCAGATCAAGAACTACTGAATAGTTCTGATTAATGCTCTTAGAGTGGTTGAAAACAAGGAAAGAATGACTAGACATTTGTATGATCAAATCCCCTGATGGAATAAAAACATACCAGGACAACAAGCTTAATAAATGTATTCATTGTCATAAGAAGGGAGATGAAGGGTCCAAAAGATTACTTGCATACTTACTGTTCTAAATCCCTTGTTATCTGGTAAATTGCAAAGGATGCCCGGCTTTCACCAAAATGCAAATCAGATTAAAATGTGAAGCCTTACACTTTACTGGATAGAAAACTTCATCGTCCATTTTTAAATCTTAGAGATTGCGATGTTGTCCTGGTTTAGGGCAAATTTGGAGGAGAATTTCCAAATTAGGGCCCCTCCCCCCAACTGGTTCGGGAAGGATTCCTCAGAGAGAAGTGGAACGAACCTGTTCATTTAATAGGCACAGCACCCCCCAGCACGCAAAAGGAACAATTCTGGATGACAGCACTCTGAAAAAGATGACAAATTCAGAAAGTCTCTCTTGGGGGGGTGGTCACTTTGTTCTCAGTCCCTCCGGCGCTGGGCCAGCTGCTGCAGGCCACAAGGTGCAAACTCTCGGTGTTTCCCAGGTCCCAGTCCGGAGCAGGTTCAAAATGGTCAGGAAGACCTGAAGGAGAAACGGTCCAGGAAGAAATTTGGACAGTTTAGCTAAACTAGCTAATGAGCAAAAGCAAGCAGAAGCGAAGCAAGCAAGAGTGAGAGAGAGCAAAGCCAAAAGCAAAAGCAGAAAAAGCAAAAGCTGCAGTCTCTGTGTCCCGCCAGGTTGATAAGAAAACCAAAACAAAACATTCCCTCTTCAGAGCCAGTCTTAAAGGTACAGAACATAATATCCAACATTCACAGAACACATGAATGGGGATACAAGCATCATAACGTCACCCTAGGACAGATGTATTTCCTATTAATACCTTAATATTAATAAGGTTTAGAGCTGGAATTCAGAGGGAAATGAAAGCTATTTTGAATTCATTCTATTCAATCATCTTGTCTGGACTGTCTCTTCCTGCTTTTCACTTCTGAAACTCTGTATGAAAGGCATAGAGTTCTGGATTAATTCTTTTCAGTTTCCCCTGTTATTCTTAACAGTTTCCCCTGTTATTCTTCTTTAAAGGCAAACCTGGAAAAATCCACACTTTCTTTCCCAACCACTTCTAAAATTCCATTGAGAAGCAAAAAACCCCATCAAACAACTAAATCTCTGCTCCAATTTGTAGGAAAAATCCCCATGCCATTAACTGCTTTCCTAACATTTTCTTTCTCTTGTATTAATATGGCAACCTTTTCTTGCTTTTATAGATTAGAACCAAATTCTTAAAGCTATAAGGAATCACAGGTTTACTGTAGCTGATTCTGAGATACAGTAGTCCAGCAAGGAGTTCAGACCTCAAAAGAAGAGTCTGTACAACAAGATTCAGCACAACGTTGAGACATATTAGCTATTTTTCAAGAAAAGCCGCCAAAATGAAACTGCTTAGACTTCTATACTATCATGGGTCCCTGCTTCCAGAACCTGACCTAAGTTGCTGGAAACTAGCTGCAATATTACTGCAAACAATGCTGTGAATGTAGGACATTGTTATTCTTCTCTTCCATTGAAAACCACAAGTGGAGTTGCGTCATTTTCTTAAAAATTCTCTATTTCCTTCCAAACTGCTAAAATAATGATAAATCAAGTGTTCTGTTCATACAGTTTAAATCTAATAATGTTCAAAATGAAAAAAAAAAAAAATTCATTCAGATATGGTCTGCAATAATACAGCTGAGACAAGATGAACCAGTCTGGCCTACAAAATAAAGTGAAGCAGAATTTGGGAATTTGGAACACCTTACGATGTAATATTTAAAGAAAAAAAAGAAATAAAATGTAACCTACCCAAACTCAATCAGTGATGCACCGACAGAGAAAAAAGAACTAATTACTACTAATATTTCTTTCATTCTCAGACAAGAAGTTAAATGATCCTCTTGAATGCGTGGAAGATTGTTGCGAAAGACAGCAGCCTTCTTCTTTACAACATATTCTTCAGAACTCCAGGAGACAAATCATTAGAGCTATGAGGCTCTTTCTCTCTGTAAAACTTCCAGAGCATAGCCAAGATTATATTCCTTTAGAGATCCTCACCGCCCTGGGAGACTGGTGGATAGTCTACAGCTCCAGTACATCAGCCAGACGCTCTGCCTTATTTAGCATGGCTACTGCAGCAAGGACATCATCTCTACTGGCTTTCTATCCAAAATATATGCAAGGCACAACAAAGAATATACCCAAAACACTGAGCACAGCTTATGGCCTTCAAAACAAAAATCTCACCATGGCAATACTGGATCTTCTGATCCAAACCATCAGGAAACATTTCTTTAGAGGCGAAAAAAGCTCCTGTTGATTGTACAAAAAATAGTGATGTAAACCAGAGTTGCATGACCCAATATTTCTATTGAACTGGAACTATTTTGATCAATATTATGGATCCATTTCTTTTCAGGGCATTTGGTAAAAAATGTAAAGTATAGTTTAAAAGGAATTATTGGATGCGTACTAAGTACTAGGGATTAGTTAAGGTGTTGGTTTTGCATGGCTTGGTTTTTGGTGGGGAGGGAAGAAGCCAGCCACAGAAGTGAATCTTTTGTGAAAAGCTCCTAGAAGCTTCCTCCATGCCTGGCAAAGTGAATCCCTGCTTGGCACTAAGAACAGACATGCTGCTAAGCCAATTAGACAAGCAGTAATATATTTAAGAAGGAAATCAAAACTGCAGCCAGTTAACTTTTAAGTTTGCTAATTTTTTGGTTGGCACCTCTTCTGGTTTGAAAGCAAAAGCAGCAAGAGATGCTGTCGCTGTTGCAGTGTGTGTTTTTGATTGCAATGCAGTTTGAGTAGTCAGTTTTAGAATACTTCCGGTTTTGTGCTGTTGTAGCATATTTTATTATTAATGGATTGTTCCTTTCCCCCCGTGGTGTTAGTTTTTGCCCTAGTTGTCCATCTCCCCAAAGACCTGCCCTTTTGTTCCCTTTTCCTCCTCCCACTGAATGTCAATCCCTCCCCAAGCCTGCCCCTTTCTCTAGAAACTTCCCTATCAATTTTATAGTCTTCAAAACCCCATTGGTTTGTTTAAGTTATTCTCCTCCCCTGTAGTCCCCTATTGGTTTAAACATTGTATTCCCCGCCTTGTGGTCCACCCCCAGTTGCTCCCAGTGTGTTAAAGATTGTATCCTCCTCTGGGACCTCTCCCCATTTCTAAGTTGATGTATGCATTTGAGTCAGTGTCTTTCTGTCCCTGGCCCTCCAGGGAAGAAACTCCTTTGGAAAACATACAGAAGACCTCTCCCTGTTCCTTGTCCCTGCCCTCGGTGCAGTCCTATCCCCAATGCAGTCCACCTGTGCCATAGAGCAGCTGTGCCCTACAGCTGCACCCTGGATTCGACAGCTTTCTGGGGGCAGCCCACTCTGGCTGTTGGTGTCAGGAGCTAGTCGGTCTGAAGAAATCCAGCATGGCAGCAAGACTCCAAGTCAGAAATACAATTTATTAGGAAAAGGGGAAAAACCAAATACATGCAATAATACAAAAGAAAAACCACGGACAGAATACGACCTGTCACCCTGCTAGTTAGGGTGGTGGCAGCAGTCCGGATGAAATGGTCTTGTTGAAGTGGTGATCCTGTAGAAACCATCTGGTAGCTCTTGTCCTCTGAAGACCAGTGGGTGAGGGTGGCCGTTCTTCTAGGAAGCCAGTGGAAAGACTGCTTGTGGTGTCCCAAAACTCAGATTCTATCCAGCTGGGGATGCTTAGCTCCTGCCCCCTGGGCAGAGCATCTTGCAATGGGCTCAAATTGTTCTGAGTCATGCAGTGGTTCCTTGATTACCCTTTAAACAGAAATGGCTCCTGGAGGGAGTCATCTCTGAGTCATGTGGCAAGACATGGATGGCCCCGTTAAGAGATAAGGAGATAAGGAAAAAACGATGCCCCTCCCGGTTTCAGCAGCTCTTGAGGTTGGGAGCAGAATACATTTTTATATTGTAGCCTAGGACAATACAGGATGAATGCTTTTGCATTTGCAGGAGGTTTGTGTGGATTTGAAAAGCATCCTTATAGCAGAGGCACAAAAGTATTCTCATACCCTTTTAAATCATCTTCAAACCAAGCAATTCTCACAAGAAGGTAACGCATGAATGACTTGCAAGTGAGTTGAAGAAACACGGCAAAGATAAGTAGTGTTCAACTGCAGAGAATCGTTTAGGGACACCATACCTTTATATACCTTTATATTTTAAATCAGGAAGCATGGATGGACCGTTTTTTTCCCCTTAGTTGACTACAGAACCAGCGGTCCCTTGCGGGAGGGTGTTTGGATTCAAGATGACACTGGCAGCTAAGAGCATGGCTACATAGAAGGTGCTACTTTTAGACCAGAACATTCAACTACTTAAAGGCAGATAGGAGAATAGCTGACTAGTGACAGCTCTGAGCAGAAGAGCCTGTGGCTTATCCTGTGGGAACAATAGTAAGACATTTCAATTGAAAAACCCCATTCATTTCCAAGGACCAAACATCAGTAAAAATAAAAGGTCAAGTAAAGACACCCTAGTGCTCTTCTTATCAGAAGCATGTTCCTCCATATGAGAGCATTTAGGAAAGGACAGTCCATTCATAAAGAAAGGTGTGCCAGTTAGAAAACCTGTAGAACAATACAAGACAAACTCACACAATATACATCCTCAAATGCAAAATGAAGAAATAATCATTTCAAGCTTCCGTGGAATTAATTGCATTTTATTTGTTCTTTTCATTTCAGCTGCTATCAAGTTATTTTTTAAGACTGAATTTTATGAATTCAGCAAAGCTCTCTTTTTGAATGTCTGCATACCCCTATAAAACACTGAGGTGACAAAGAGAACGGCAGTGGAAGGAAACCTGGTCCACCTCCCCCTCCTTGAAGCTTTAGGCCAGCGAGTGATTAGAATTTAGTCACTTCATTTGCTTTACCAAGAGAGAATGTTTTCTAGCCTTTATCTTTCCTTTTGGAGCTGATTCACTTTGTAGTCATAAATTCTTGACTCAGTTGGTGAGAAACAATGGCATTACAGCCGTGGATGTTAAAGTGCACTGGTGGGAAATGAAGTTTTCATCTTCAGGTCCTTGCTTCAGTAAATCTTCCAAATTCATCAGAAAGAAAGTTCCCAGACCAGTAATCCCCACTCAGATGACCTAATTCAAATAGTCTGTAGGCATAAGAGGCATCAAGCAGGTGCTGTCATCTGTTAGGGGAATACCCAGCCAGTACATGATTGTCTAGTTAGGCGGCAACAATTTTGGAAATAATTTAGTTTTTTTGTATTGCAAGTGAATGGTCAATACATTTTATTAGTGGATACGGGTAAAAGAATGTCTTCTGCATCCTTTCAGAGGGGAAGCTTCCCTAGATCTAAAGCTGCTCAGCTCCACGATAGGATGCTTTGTCTGAAAAGGGAACTCAAGTCTTTGTCCTTTTGGATTGCTTCCATAGTTTTTCACTCACTCTTCAGGTACCTGTTAATACGTTCTCTTATCCCTTGCAAACTTTTATGGGCATAGTCACTGAATTGGTACATATTCCATGAAGTCCACAGGCCCTGTTGAGATGCAGCCACAGGTCTCAAGGGTGTTAGCAGATGTTATTCTGAGGCCACTCCTAATGATGTTTGATGGATCATAGTGACTGAGGAAAGTGCCCAAAGACTGGATGAAAGCAAATGTCACCCATCTTGGAAAAAGGCAACTAGGAGGACTTGGAAAAGTACAAGCCAGCCAGCCAGCGTCATTTTTATCCCCAGGAAGTTGATGGAGCAGCTATTGCTGGAAAGCATTGCCAGGCACATGAAGGAGGACAAAATAACATAGTCAGCATGGATTTACCAGGGGAACTTCATGCTGAACAACTTTTTAAACTCCTCTGATGAATCAACTTGCCCGGTAGATGAAGGGAATATTGTCTGCCTGGGCTTCAGGAAGGTTTTTGACATTTCTCTAGGTGGCAGCACACATACATCCCAGAAGGAATAGTGCAAAGAGGAGGGAACCAGTGTCTTTTCAAGGATGCTCAGTGAAAAGACAAGAGGCAGTAGGCACACACTGAAATACAGGAGATTGCCTCTGCACATCAGCAAATGATTTTTTACTGTGAGGGCGACTGAACCACGGCACAGACTGCCCAGAAAGATTGTGGAGCCTGGATCTTTGAAGACATGAAAAGTACACCCAGATATAATCCTGGGCAAGAGGCTCTAGGTAGCCTGGTTTAAGCAGGGGGGTTGGACCTGGTGAGCCCCACTGACGCCTTCCACTCTCGTTCATTCTGTGCTAGTGAATTCTCTTAGAGATGCATTTCAAGCACTGGCATGACAAAGATCTGTGCAGAGAGAGATCCAAATGGACATGGGATCTAAGTTCCTTAAGTAGTGCTCAAGAAGAATGCAAAACTCTGGGATAAGTGTCTCTTCCATAACTGAATCCCTTTCATGGGAAAATTCCCCAGCTATAGAAAGATCTTCTGATAGGCATGCTTAAGACTGACACTGGCTGAGCAAATTTCTCCCTATGTGTGTTTAAGACCAGTTAGGATCTTCACCAATAGTGTTGTCAACATAGTCACAGAATGTATATTGTTAAGAAGGGACAACTTACATCAGAATGGCAAATATTGGTCCACAAAATGTATTAATGTATGGGAACTATCTACTTGGGTTGAAAATAAAAAGAAAGAGTTAGTCTTTATTTATCAATTTCATCCCAATATTGATAAGGTAAGAAAAAGACCTTAGTCCTTAACCTTCTTAACTCAAACAAAGATTTTTAAAAATTCCTTGTAAAAAATGTATCCTAATTATCAGACTATGAAACAATTTTAGTTGGGAAAAAAGTTCCAAAATTGTGTAGATAGTGGTAAAGAAGCCAAGAAAATAGGTAAGAAACAAAAAGAGAGCAAAAGAGTCAGCTTCAGTCTGCAAGCTCGTTCTAGAAGTAATCTGCTAGAAAAAGGAACCCCCAGTTGAATTTCCAATGTATTCATGCACTTGATTCAGTAACTAGTCAATGTAAAAACCAATCCTTTTGTACGACTTCTCCCAGCAACAAAAACTCCAGCAGCTTGACACCACCATCATGCCTGTCCCAGATGTACTTTAAAAGAAATGATCCTTTCTTGAAACTCTGTTTGCATAAAAGTTGCAAGACATTGGAGGGATTCTCCACATTCTCATTTCTCCGTGTGGCTTGAAAGTATATTTGATAAAATATGCAACAAAGCATATGATTTATAAGGTAGGGTAAAATGGATGATTTGGGAATTGATCTCTTGTTGATATTAAACTTCATATCCACTCTCTGTGAAGTTTCTAAAACAAATGATGGAGCTGAGGCATGAATCTGCCACAACAAGTGTTGAGCAAACATACACACTCCCCTTCACATGCCCCCCTTCCACACACACCTAGGCCCACGCAGAGGTCAGCATAGCAGATGATGAACACCTTGGAAAAGACCGAAATGCTAAATACCTCTCTTTGTGGGCAAAATAGCTGGTGCAACAATTCAAATATCTGGTGTAAAAATTCTGTTTAATATCTACTTCCTATTTAAAACACAGCTTTTCATTTAATTATATGTAGGGAATATTTTCATATTATTTGTTTCTTTACAATTACTTCATTCTCATGTGTTGTATGTCTAGGAATATTTTCTTCTAAAGATAGAAAAAAATAGATAATATCTTTTCAGAAGAAAACATTGGTTTATACAATTTTAAACCATCATGATATGGAAGAATTCTTTTGTCCCTCACTAAGGTGGAAGAACTATTTGGATCACAGATCATTTACAATGAAATACTTTACCTTTTTAAGATGCTTTCAGTCAATTTTATATCCTCATTGCTTATTCATTGTAAACAGTAATTTTTCAGTGAAGGGAAAGTGTGTGGTATATCTGCATTATGTTCAAACCCAATTCCTACTAAAGGCCAGGCTGAACCCCAGTAAATAATGTCCTGAATGATATTTTGCCGCCTTCTTTGGCACTTCATGAAATCCTAACATGAGGAAGTGTGGAAATACAGAGATTTTGTCCCATGTAGAAACCCATCCCATGTATTTTATGCTGTAATTCTTCTCTCTTTTAAAATTTGCTATCTTCTGCATAGTTTTCATTAACCTGTTACAGTAGTGAAAATCACAGATCAAGGTAATTTTGTAACACTTTGATTTTACCCCAAGAGCTGAGGGAAAACTTGCTCCTATACTTCAATCTGAGTTTCTTCTAGATTCAAACTTTGTTTCTCTACCATCAAGAGTCTCCTGTGTTGCTGCTCAAAGCCCCATCCAACCTGACCTTGAATACTTTCAGGGATGGGACACCCACTACTTCTCTGGGCAACCTGTTCCAGTGTTCCATCACCCCCACAGTAAAAAATGTCTTCCTTTCATCTAATATGTGTCAGAAGTATTAAATCTAGGCATATAAACTTTGAGGAAAGGTTTGAAATTCTTTTGATTTGAATCACATTTTATATGAATACTGACTTACAGGTGACTAAAATATGTTGATGGGCATTTGAGCTGACACTTTTTGAAAAGGTGCATGGAATTTAAAATTAAAACCAGCACCATTAAAAGCTTTGTGCCGTTTTCTTTTTCCTCTGGTATTCAAAATTGCATATATCAAATATCTGTGCTTCATACAAAGCTCTTAGACACTCTCAGAAAAAAGCTTTTCTTTCAGACTAAGTTGCAGTTTACGTAGAACACTAGTACTAGTGACGGTTTTTCTGGGCATAGGGGGAACACCTTCTCATTGGATTTGTGTGCAGAATGCATTTTATCCAAACTGGAAAATTGATCCCAGCTGTGTTCTAGTCATCATTCTTACTGCATCAGGCCTGAAGATTCTGTGAAAAGTAGCCTGTGGACCTTGAACATAGCTCATGTGAAACAGATGAGAGGCGATGGAGAAGTTGAGGGAGAGAATAAAGAGCATATGGCCCAGTACAGACTAACAATTGTTTGGCACCCTTTAAAGGCTGTGTTTGACAAGCAGGGCTGAAGCAGGTCTGCAAAATATCCGGGAGATCAAAATCCATTGAAGCAAATTGCCCTGGCCAGTCACCTTGCTGCCGATAATTCCCTCTCCATACCAGCTGATCAGGCCTAACAATGCTGCTGCAGAAGTATTGTGAAAAAGGTAGGCATATTTTCACAGATGCAGGGGAAAATCCCCTTGGATGATGATTCCAAGGGATTACTTGATGGAGCAAGTTATGTACCCTTATCTACCGTGCAATATCTAAGTTGGTGAGTTCACTATCTGTCAGCATCACTTTAGAAAATAAATGTTTGATGCACAAAAAAATATTTCATATGTCCTGTCTACCTGCTTCATTTCAACCAATGAATAGGCTACGTTCCATCAGCAAAGGGTTTATGATCCTATGTTTCTTTAAACTGTGGTAATTCTTTATTTTTTTCTAAATCAGACACTGTCTATTCATAAGATTCAGATGTCCATGGCAGGAGTGTAATTAAATTCACATGTTAAAAAATAACCTTCTTCTTGTTATCTTTTTTTAAATTACTGACATGTAACATCAGTCTGAGAGCTGAAGAAAACCCCTTCATTTGCTGTTTGCCAAGTATCATCTATGTGATACAAATTCTGCTTGAGGAATCACACCCGTGGATTGCCATGTAGCACTACTAGTAATGCTTTCACAACCTTTTCTTCATCATTAGGTCTTTTGGTGAAGTGAATGATTAGAACATAAGCAAGGGCATTTGTTCAAGATGCTCCAGAAAGAGCTGTGGTCTGTTCTCTTCTTTGCTGCCTATGTTAGCACTGAGCTGCAAAAAATGAAAGATTACTAGGAAAAGTGTTACTTTCAGTCTAAACTTGTAAATGATGTTTGGAATACCCTGTTAAATGACAAGGTGCTCTTTTAAAATATGGCATCTTAAGGGAAAATGTCAGCTTTAAAAAGGTTTTGAGACAGTTGCTTCTGGAAAAAAAAAAAAAAAACCAACAAAAGAATTGGAGGCATCTAAGGTCTTTAGGCATACTATTTTGAAGATTGATTCAAACCACAGTTTCTTCATATAGGAAGAGCAGAGGACCATAGATGCAACCCATTTGAAAATGGATTTCTATATGTTTCTGGTTGGGATTACCAGACATCATTTCTTGTGAAGTCGAGGGACTGCAGTTAGCACTCCAATAATTTCCTTCCCTGAAATTCAACTGCATTTGCTCCTTTTTCCAGAGTCCCCATTTATTAGTGAAGGTATGCTCTATCTATGCATTAGAATATTCCATTAGAGTGTGTGACTCATACTTGCTAGTTAAAATTAGCTGGAACGGAATGGATAGTTACAGTTGCTTGTATACAATAGTCTTATTTTGGCAAGTTTTCTTTAGACAATGTTGAAGCAGCACTAGCAAATAGGAAGTACAGCTTGCAGCAGGGAAGGACACTCTTCTGCTTTCTCAAGTTTCCTGTAGTTAAATAGACGCCAAAAGGCTTTTCCTAGTACTACTACTGTCTTGTAGGAATACTTGATCTAATCCTATCTTTGATCAAATTACGAATGGGTTACTTTTCTACAAGGCAGAACATTTTTCTTTTAATAATATGTATTTTGTAAGGTGGAAACATGAACTTGTGCACCAGTCACGTGGAATGTACTCCTTATTAAGTTTCACAACCTTCTTTAGAAAATATTGACTGTGTGTAACTTCAAAAGAAGAATTCTGGGCATCTTCATTCTATTGATGTAATTGTTTTTCTGCCATGCTGGTATTGTTTTCTATCATTTTTACCAACAGAAATATTTTTCCCTGACACCTATGGAAAAGACCTATGTTTACTCAACAGTGCGGCATCAGTACATTGTTTAGAATGATTTCAACATGGTCCCAAACATATCGGACAGCTAGACAGCAGAGGTTAGCAACAGGGAATGGGAATAACTTCTGAACCGTTTCAGTAGATTTCCCAGGAAGGGAAAATTGCTTTCTGCCACTGCAAATTTTCCCAGAGATTTTGTCTGGTTAAGAGTTGCATCAAAAGAGTATTTTTGCACAAACCTTCGGGCAAGCTCTGTCTCCGATTTACTAGTGAATGCAAAGAGGGTGAAAGTGCTGCTTCAAAGCCCTCTGTGTGCTTTCTGTACCAAGAGGGGGGGTGACCCCAGAAATAAGTTTTGATCTCTCTTCAGAACACAAGGCATGTCATCACCTCATTCATCTTCTTCTGGGACTCATAGCATCTTAAGACTAAGAAGCTCTCTTGCTTGCTGAAGTGCGTTCAGCAAAAAAACCTTGTCTCATCAGCAAATTTGAACACAACTACAGTCGAGTCAATTCCAATGCTGGCAGGGCAATACTCTACCCCACTAGTAACACGCCACTATTAGAAGACTGTGTAAAACTATTTTTGTACAAAGTAATCGGAGGGAAAAATAGAATTGGGAAGAACTGCACATTGTTCTGGAAAAAAGTCTCCTGCCTCAGTCTTACAGACATCATTTGCTGGTATCATTTTTAATAGTTGGGGCTTTTTAAATTTTGTAGAAGAAAAAATATTACTGCACCTTTATGTTTCCTTAATAGAAGTACAGCCATTTCTTAATAGATTAGAAGTAAGCCATTTGAATATGTACAAATGGTCTTTTCAAATACATATGCTATAGCACACTGTGAAAGTAATCTAAAGGTTTAAAAAGATTTTGGAAGAAAGTAAGTCTAAGGTGATAGAAGAAGAAGAAGAAGAAAACAGCAGTTTTCTTCTGGTGAAAAAAAAACAAACGGAGGACCTTGTACAGTGGAGATGTATTATTTGACTTCCTGAAAAACTGAGTAGGTTTGCTATTGCCAATGGTTTTCATTAGGAAGGAAGAGATTCCTTTGGCAAAAAAACCCCTTCAAATTGACTTGACAAAAATGTTATGACACTTAACTTCACCAATCCTGAAGAAAAATTCTCATCACTTGATCTGGAAATCATGATGGTAATGGAGACAAGGATGTCTAAGCCATGCCATCAGGAACATAAAAAAGCATTAGAATGCAGGTAAGACTGAGCTCCTGAACTAGTGTGAAGAGAATGCAACAAAGACATTTTCCTTTAAGAGTCTTCAGGATGGAAGGCAGAGCAAATTTTTTCATGGGAAGTATTTCTGAATAGAATGAATCTTCAAAATAACATTGTTTTCCAAAACCTGTTTACAGTATCTCTTACCATGATACACAGTTCCTATGAATAGAAAAAGCAAAGCACTTTTTTCCAAACTGTTGTGCACTCTTAAGCAATCTACAATAAAAATAGTATTTTTTCATGCTGGGAATGATGTTAATTACAAAAAAGCCTTGTAGCACACTTGGCACTGTAGTCTCTTGATTAGCATAGCTTTTTATTCATCAAACACGTTTCACATTGACTATTTTTCTCTTTTAAATAACGGCGTCTTTGTACTTATGCAGCATCCATGAAGAATTTCTTGGGTGTTATTTTGTACCTGATCCTAAATGGCAGGTTCTGCATTCTGCAATCTGTCTAGCTTTGCCATTTGATGCAGCTTCTGAGAGGTATTTTCAGAATCGAGGACTACTTGCAAGAATGATGCTAAATCCATGCATTTTACTCCTTGGTTAATGCAAAACTATTTTTCCTTTACAGTTCAATGAGAACAGGAAAATAATGATGGTGAGTTCAATCCTTAGAGTAATACAAAGAGGACTATTATCATCATTAGAAACCAAGCAAGGTGTATTTATTGCACATGCAGTATACTCACTAATGCAAATTACCCTGTAAATTCAAAAGGAATCTGTATCATAGGAGTGGATGGAATGTTTCTATTGATATTTTGCTTAAAGCAGAAAATTAATTCTTTTGACAGCCAACTCATGATTGCAAGCTCACTTTCAACTACAGCTTTCAAACAGATGAAACGTGTCTGTTTCTAAAACGATACAGTACAGTACACAATAGCAAGTCAGGTCATAGACATTCAAAAGAAAAAAACAGATCAAAGGACACATTCATTCCCATCTACAAGCCCTCAAGAGTGTACAGGTCAAATGTCCCCAGAAAACTAGGCTGGTGGCGCAAATTCTCTATGTTGGCACCAGCAGAAGCAGCTGCTATCTTTATAGGATGCAATCTTGCTTACATCACCCTTCAGAGCAATCTTCTGTACCCCTGCCCAATACACCTTCTGCTCTATTCCTTGGACTTCACATTTGCATTTCTACAGAGTCCTGTCCTGCAAACTGACTCAAAGTTCAGGTAATAGATTTCCAAGATTTAGAAATGTTGTGTGAGGTTTATTTATTTCATATTTCCTTCCATCTAAGCAAACTGTAACTTTCGGAAGTGAAATATTTCGAGTATGTCACGTGTATTTTAATGTTAGCTCTGCTTCACATTCAAACTTCTCACAGACCCCTGTGATGCCTTGCTGCAAAAATATATAGCTGCCAAGGGTGGTTGTGGGAAGTTAGAATTGCCAGAAAACCATACAAACAATCTAACAATAGAGCCTTGGATTTCTGAATATAATTGCACCATGTAAAGTCAAAATATAATATTTAAATGACTTTATATAATGATGAGTGTGGGCTAGAGAGAATCCAGATAGAATTTTATTTTTTTAAACAGTTCCGGGAAAAACATGGCCTTGACTTGGAAGTATAGCACGAAATATTTTTATACAGCATGAGTTCTCATTACCTAATCATATGATTTGTAGACCTGAATTGGAAACCAGGAAATAAACAAAGAAAAATATTCAAGCTATAAAAGATGGGAGTTTAAAATTTTCTTTGTATTTCTGATTAAAGCTATTAGGTAGCTAAATGGTCACCCATGATTTTAAAAAGCATCTGGACATTAAAAATAGGTAAATTTCTGCGGGACTTGGATGTCAGCTATTCCTGAAAAGCTTTATTTCACCGCTTTCCAACCCTGAATCAATCCACTTAAACGCAGCTGTATTTCAGATGCTCAGTGGAACTGTCCATGTAATGCATATAGTTGACAAATAGTCTGCAGAAAAAGCTAGATCCATTTGAAGATCTTTTTCTGTAAATGGTATTCACGTTATTTGTACAAACACACAGATGGGATTTCTGCTGTCTTCTTCAGGCCACTTCCTCCAGAGAGCTCTCCATCAAATCTCTCTAGTTCTACTCTTCTGGTGATCCAAAGTCAGCACTGGGATGGTCCAAGTGCATGAATTACTGTCTGCTAGAGGTGCACCCCGAGGGCTTCTGTGTGCAGCATCACGTGAGCCCTACTAATGTCACCCTGTTGGTATAAACTGAGCTAGCTGGACCTTAAGGGACAAGATTGTGCACTGATATTGTAATAGAAATTAGGTACTAAGAAGGAGGCTGGAAGATTTAAATATTTCTGCCTCCAGCTTAAGCAACACTAAATCTTGGTCTTTATCTGAAAAACTAGGTGAATTAGCCTATTTGGCATTCCTATGCCAAAAATGTCAGTAATACAACAAGAACCGTCAAAAGAGTAACAATTCCAATCATTACTTTGTAAAAATAATTCATTGGAAGAAGTCGGGAAGAAGGATGAAACATGCCAATATCCTACCCTGAGAATCATTCTGTTGATTTGCACAGGTTTCTTATTATATACCCATCTAATGCATTGGACATGCATGCTTGTGATGACACAAATACTTGCAAAGCTTACCAGATAAACCATGTTCTCTTCAGACAGCAAAACATTGCTTGATGGTTGTGTTTGCTAATTACATTTAGACTCAATGTTCTTAAAGGTCTTTTCCAACCAAAGTGATTCCATCATTCTCTAAATCGCAGATCCTGCTTGTCTTGGTTTAGGGCAAATTTGGCAGCAATCCTCAAGAAGGGGTGATTTATTAAAAATATTGATCTAGTACTGATATCCAACTGTGACGGACCAAGGCTCTCTAACAGTTCAAAATTAGAAAGTGTATGTTTATTGCAACGCTGGGCAGCGTGCGGGATAGCTCCCAAATACACACTGTGATTTAGAGGTGATAACAGAGTCTTTTTATCTATACAAGTATTGAATACCCAAAAGACAAATACATATTCATAATTTAGGTACATCCCATCATTCCTCACTTCGTATGGTAATTAGTTCAAAAGCTATTAAGCACACGTAGTTTGTTCCTCAAAATGAATCGGTGGTCCCTTTCATGGGGAGGGGTTCCAAAATGAGGAAATAAATGAAGTCTTCCTGGTTCTGAACTTTCTACATTTTCAATGCAAATATGACAAATGAACCCATTGGTAGAACTCCCATTCCCCATCTTCAATTGGTTTCAGAACAGAGGTGGCCTACAATTGTCTTATGTTCCTAAAAGCTATTTATGAGTTTCTATATTCTTCATGATAAACCCAGCTAAGCAAACATGATGTTGACAAGCAATCAATTATTAGTTAACTACTAACTCTTAACTTCAACAAGGCCTACCTATTTATTTTGATAAACTCTAATAAGGCTTATCTCTAACTAAAACCTCAGCTCCTCTAAAATCCCTAAATTTCTTTAAAGTTTATGTCTCAGGGGGCCCCCCCCAGAAAGCCCACCTACACGGCCCCTCCCCTCAACTGGTCTGGGAAACATTTCCTCTGAGAGAAGTGGAAAAAATCTGTTTATTTACCAGGGAAAGCACCCCCCAGCACAAAAAATGAACAATACCAGATGACAAAACTCAATCGCCGCTCTGAAGAGACAACAAATTCAGAAAGTCTCTCCTGTGGATGCTTGCTCTGTTATCAATCCCTCTGGCACTAGGAAAGGCTGCTGCCCAGAGTAGGCCCCCATAGGCCACAAAGTGCAAGCTCTCAGTGCTCTCCAGGTCCCAGTCTGGAGCAGGTTTGAACAGTTCCAAGAAAAGGGAAAGAAAAAAGACAGTCCAGGGAAAACTCTGCCTCAGCCAGCTAAACCAACTGAAAAGCAAAGAACACTCTGTTCTGCTCCATCAGTGCCCAGACAACACAGTGCAGCACAGAATGTGGAGCAGTGTTGCTTTTAGAAGAGTGAGTGCAGCCTGTGATAACAAACTCCGTACTTCTTCTTCTCCCCACCTTTGCTCTCAGAAGCAGTCTTGAAGGCAGAGAATATAATATCCAGCATTAACAGAACAGATGGCTGGGGATACAACATCATAAAGTCACCCTAGGACACTGCTCTACTGAGATATGTCACCAGACTATGCTAAGACAAAGTTTTGGAACTGCTAATTAAAATTCTACTATCACAGTGAAGCTGAGGAGGAAACACAGCTCACTCCAGTTACCTTGTGGCATGCCAATACTTCCTTTCAATCACAATGGTTTTCGTCTTTAAGTCCGTGACATCACAGGCATAATTCAACATCTTTTGGGCAGGAAGGAAGATATTCTTCTTCTCATTATACTGATGGGTAAGCTGAAATGCAAAGCAGTTAATTCAAAGTGAAACAGCGATAAAGTCAATAGTAAAACTCACCACAGTTTTGTTTACCAACCCAAGTCCTTACGATCCCAAAATACAAGAACAGCTGTAAAAGCCTTGTGGTTTCTTAAATTTTTCCTATACCTACATGGGAGGGTAAGGGATAAATGATCCCAAACAATGGTAATCCACAACAAAGCATTCTTGACATCATATTCAGCTTTTGCATAGCGAGCTCTTCACCTGATCAAGTTATTCCATTGCAATAGTTTGGGGAGTATCTTAGAGGGCTGCCTGTTGTTGGTTTAAACCATCTTGATCATTCAGGAACCCAGTAGCAATGAGAAAGTTCAAAATAAGATAGTGCTACACATTGATTTTCCTATATGACAGACATATTTCTACAAGACAGAAGGCTGACCTAATGCTTCCCTACAACATGGCTGAAGTGGCATCCTGTTCCCCATAGGTTTTTCAGTTTAATTTTAGCAGCTTTCTTACTAGATTAATGAGCTGAACTAACTCAAAAAGGAATCAGATAAGTGCCAGAGCTTTAAAACAAACAACAACAACAACAACAAAAAAGATGCAAAATGGTGATTTGTGGGTGCGTTTGAAAACAGAAATTTTTTTGTATTTTTCATAGAGACATGGCATTCTCTAGAATGATATTGCTCCAACGGTTTGAGTTTGGTTTTCTTTTTCCCCCTCAATTGTAAATGTTATGCATTCTTTTTGGCCATTTCAGTAAATAGATTTTCTGATACGTGTGAAAGACAGTCTAAAGTTCCCCTCATTTGCCTCACGACCATTCCCAGGACAGACACTGGGACCCTAAAGACACCGATGGGAATTCTGGCCTGCCAGTAATGGATGAACACCAAAAATCCTGAGGCCCCTGAGCAGAATTCTGGCCTGCCAAGTGATTGTTCACAGCTGTGTCTTCAGTGACTGCTTCTAGCAGGGCCTGCCAAAGGGCGACCCGGCCTATATGCTTGCACCTGCTTCACGACAATAGACCAGGAATTTTCCCACCTCTTGGCCAGATGAACTTGCTGGGGCAACTTGGTAGCCCCCCCATGGAAAATCCTTCATCTCCACTACCAGCGTGAGGCACCGAGGTTGAAGCCCCCCTACCAAGGACTGAGACTGAGACACCTGTAATTCTGATGCAGGGGTGCTGGCCTGACTGAAGCAGGATGCCTGCTGAGTGTTGCCTACAGATGTGTTCACCGGACCTAGACTGGTTTCCCCCAGAAAGCAGTCCTGAAACAGTGGGTCCCACTCACTGCTGATACTGACTTATCCTGCTGAGAACATGGACTGTCTGTACCCGTCTTCAATATCTTTTTCCCCCTCAGCAATTTCAATAGACTTCTTCTTCTTCTTGATTGTATCTCAGCCATTTCAAGATTCTGTTTCCCCCCTCAGCAATGGACTATAATAGAACCTTGAGTTAACCAGGACTTGAGATCTTCCCAACGTGACTAGGCAAACTCTATCGGCTGGACTAAGAGGACTTAGTCTCTCCATGTTTGGTAGCTATACTCCTCTCTCTTTCTCCCCCTCTTTTTTATTCTTTTCCTCTCCCTGATTCCTTTCAGGCATTTGCTGTGGTCATTCTATAAAGGTGCATTTGTTTGGATTGATACTGCAATCCCCTTTCCAGGTTGTCTGTTGCACTCCGAGATCAGTTAACCAACCAACCAGTTAACCAACCCCTTGGTATCAGCGGATCGTGACAATACCTTCTTTCAAGCTGACATTGGTTCTAGTCCATATAAGCACACTGGTAGGTAAAAGTAGACTCTAAAAGATAACATTCAAAATGTATTTCCCTTGTCTTCCCATTAAAGCAAGTGAAGAAAGCAGACAGGAGATCTTCAGATAACATGCTATGCAAATTGAAAAGATTCTGTCCTTATTTGAAGCAACTGAGAAACTCACACAATGAAATACAGTTCAGACAGATCGAAGGGTCACAGATGATGTCAAATCTGTACTTTCAATGTTTGAATGAAGCAAGATTTCTTGAAGTACAATCCTATAAAATGAAGGTGAGTTTGCAGAAGCAATTGAACTGGGTCTGTTTTATAAACACAATGTTTTCTAAGTAACTGAGGATTCAGGAAGGCAACCTTGGAATTTAAAGGATTTAGAAAGATACAAATACCAAGACTGGCAGTTCATTAGCTTTAACAGTCTCTTCAAATAAGATCTATTTTTAACTTCTTCTTGTAGTAGGTCTGAAGACATTAGGAATGATGCAATAAAACAAAACAAACAACAAACCAAAACAAAACCAAAACAGCTTTCTCAAAAAGCTTGGAGAAACCAGAGAAATTATGATTTTTAGGGGTTAAGTAGTCCTTTAAAAGTTGTCTCTGGGAAAAGAGATAAAAAACCACTAATTGACTGTGGAGTATATTCCAAACCTGTCCTGAAGCATGTAAGGGACAAGAGCCTGTAATAAAACTACTGTGCTGGGTTCATCTGTTAAAAGCATTCCAGAATGGTTGAAATTATCAATCACATAATGTGGGATTAAAAAAAAAAAAAAAAAAAAGAAAAAAAGAAAAAGAAAAAAGAAGAAAGCATAGAGAAAAAAATATTTTGAACATGTTTTCCCATTCCCAGATGGCATAACAGCTTTATTTCATTTTGTTCCTAAGACTGATTAATAGCTTATGAAGTGTTTTACAATTGAGAGTGAGAGTGTTCACACTAACCATACAATTTGGATGGATCTCTTTTACTTTGCACAGCAGCAGATACGGTTTAGCACTCCACAGTTCAGTCCCCGAAAGTGAATGGGTGTGGCAGATTTAACCTAACTGGCCAGTCCACCAGAATGCTTAATTATCTTGGAAAATGCTTTGCTCTGTCTCATTATCTGGACATGTCTCTCTAGCTCCGCTTTGAGCTCCTTGATCTTTCATCTACAGGATGAGATCCAATTTAGCTTAGCAAGGACATAGCCTTTCAAAACCACATCTTTTATCTTCTGCATTCATACAAGTACATTTTTACTGCAGGGAACCCTGTGGAAGATCCTAGTTGTTTTGTTTCTCAGATAGTTGTTGCATAAAAGAGCTCTTCTTTTAATTTTTTCCCTGCTAAAGTATAGGCTCTGTACTTAACTGATTGTGATGCTAACTCATTATCATCTATTCTTCAGTCGTACAGAGTAGGCAGCAAAGTTTTCTTCTGAAGACATTCATTTAATGAGAAATGCTGAAGGTCTGACTTTAGTTGCAAAGGTCACTGATTGACCGGTTGCAAAATTGTTAAGTCTAGTAAGAGCAGGAAAAGTGTGCTGTTGCTGTGCCTGTAAATGTCGTGTCAGCTGCTGTTGGGATAAAAAGCATGAGCATAAGAAAAGATATCTGCATGGATAGAAAAGAAATTTGTTGTGATTTCTGCACAAGAGGAAGTATGAAGCACTTATTTCAGTGGCTAAGACAGTATCATCATTGGGCCAGTTCTCTTCAACATCTTTTGAACAACCTGGACACAGCACTTGAAGGAATATTAAGACAGTTTGCCAAAGACACTACATTGGGAGGAGCTGTGAACTAACTCCCTTGAGGGCACAGAGACCTTGCAGAGAGATCTTGCCAAATAGGAGAGATGGGCAATTCTTGCTGGCTGGGAGTCTATGCACAAATCACAAAAGGGGCGGGACTGCTGGGGACGGCGTCTCAAGCTGGTTTTTTTCCAGCATCAGTCTCATGACATGGTGATGACAATGGGAAGCTGCCAGCAGCTCACGTCCCCAGCAGCAGACAAAGAACTTAATGTTACAACTTACTTGAAAAGTTTTTTGACCAATCACACAAAGCAAAAGCATATTGACAGTACTTCTGTCCAATCACTATAAAGACATGTACCTGGGCTTAGAACGATGCTCGCTTCTTTCGAATAAAAGACCTGCTTGTAAGCCTTAAGATACAACGCACAGAGCTCCATTATTAAGCTTAGAACTACCTAACATCGCGCTAGATATACTTTGCTGTAGCTTAGGGAGTTATTCTAGACAAGCATTAATACACAGACCATTGTTCCATTTGTCCTTACTTTTCTACTTCTCATCTAATTTTTCTGCTGACAAACCTTATGACTACTGCTTAGCTCCAATGACAGTTCTGCTGTCTCTGAGGCCTTCCTTTTGCAGCTTTCCCAAACCCCTCTGTTTTTGAGGATTCCCACAGGCAATCACCAACCAGATGGAGTGGAACAAGGGCAAGTGCTGGATTCAGCACCTGCAACAGGGCAATCCTGGTGGGTGTATAGACTGGGGAGGGAGCAAGAGGCTGGGAGAAGCACTGCAGAAAGGGACCCAGGCTCCTGGCCAATGGCAAGCTGAATGTGCATCAGCAGTGCCCTGGCAGCCAGGAGGGCCAAGCCTGTCCTGGGGTGCATCAGGCACAGTATCACCAGCTGGGCAAGGAAGGGGATTGTCTTGCTCTGCTCTGCTCTGCTCTGCTCTGCTCTGCTCTTCTCTGCTCTGCTCTGCTCTGCTCTGCTCTGGGGCGGAATCACCTTGGTATTAGAAAGTCCTCAAATGAGGTCTACAAAGACAGGACTCAAAGAAATGGCATGCAGCTGAGTCAGGGGAGGTTTAGGTTGGGTATCCGGAAAAAGTTTTTAACCAGAGAATGGCTGGGCACTGGAAGAGTCTTTCCAGGGAGTGGTCACACCATCACACCTGTCTGAGTTTGGGACATTGCTCTCAGGCATATGGTGTGATTCTCAAGGATGGCCCCAGGCAGGGCCAGGAGTTGGACTGATGATGATCCTGATGGGGTCCTTCCAATTCAACAGATTCAATGACTCAATGGTTCTGTCCTGGCCACTCAAGGTATATTGCTTGGTCTCATCAGATTTTGATCTGCTCTTGTTGGTCAGACTTTGTCCCTACTGGCTAATGATATTTATCACAAAAGACAAAGTGCCTTTTCTCAATTTTCTCAAGCAATTGGAACATGCGCCTTAGAATCCTAAAAAAGTCTTTTCTTTGAAACAACACTGTAGTGTTTTTCAGTGCCCAGTAGTCTTTCCAGATCTTAAGGAGAAAGAAGGCAAAATGAGGGGACGTATTACAATGAATGATTGTCAATTTTCCGGTTCTTTAGCAGTATATTTGTACTTCCACTATTCTTTGCTGTAAAATCATGGTTTTCTATAGTATCCAATTTTCTAGCAAGACACATTTCTGCAACTGAGCCCATCAGTCATTGTGAAAATATATTGTCAAAAGTACAAAACATATGAATAGGCAGTGACAAGTGAGGGAAAAAAGAAGTATGAGAAGCAGCTGCATGATACTAAAGTGAGACAAGAAGGAGGAGAAGGTGCTCCAGTTGACACAGCAAAGAATCCCCCACAGTCCCTGGAGGACATCATCATCAAGCAGGTTGTCTCCCAGCAGTCCCTGGAGAACCGTGGAGGAACACAATGGAGCTCGTGGGGAGCTCCATTGCACAGCAGGTGAATGTGCTTTGAAGGAAGCTGCAGCTTGTGGAGGGAGGGAGGGCCAGAAAAGCATCCTTGACCTCTTGGAAGAGTGGAAGAGTACGTGCAAATCTTAAACAGCTGCTAACTCTAATCTATTCTCTTTCCACTTCTTGTCTTAGGTAAGTAAGAAGACAACCCAAGAATTAGAAGCCTAAATTCTTTTGCTTGAGGCTCCCATTCTTTCTGCCATTCTCTTAAAATTTAGTTTGAAGTAAAACTCATGATAAAGTTCTTAAGGCTTGATGTTCAGGCTTGTTTCAGAAAATAGGGAGTGCAAATAACTCTTGTCACTGTCATTTTTTTCATAGAAGGAAAAAAGGGAAATTACTGGTTTTCAAGGACTTACAGAAATCCATTGGTAACGGTGGTGAGACTGAAGAGTTTAATTAATCTGAAAAGAGAATGTCGTGGAGCTACCTCAGCGCTGTACAAGTTTTTTTACCAGGAAGTCTAGACTTTTAAACAGACTAAGGACACAATAGTTATCTCTGGGAATATTTTAGTATGTATAGTACATTCATCTTTAAGTAGTTCTATCTGTTTGACAGTTATGACTTAGGCTTTAAATTTGATGTGAAAAGAAATATTTGTGATTCAGATCATTTCCATTTCTGAAGCATTTCAGTTGTTGACTGTTTTTGCTGTCTCCTGAGGGCGGGAAAATAGTCTTTGTACCAATACTGAAACAAACTAGATGGAAAAATTTGTTTTCCTCATTCTTTTCTGTCTATTTGAACAGGCACAGCAGCAAGACCACTGCTATGCGTCTGAGTGGCCCTTCCACTCCTGGAGGACAAACTTGTAGTGGCTAGTATGTTATTTGCACACATTTCTGATGCCGTCTGTTAACTGTTGTGCAGAAAGATCTGTCAACCTTTTTCACAGGAGGACACTTCTGAATTGCTTCACTTGTCTCTGAAGCAGAGAACTAAGCTGGCACTCCATTTCTGAGATCTTGCTGCGTTAGCCCCCAAACCCATTTCTTTCAAATGCCTTTTACTTTCAACCAAAGCACTTCATTACTTCATGATGTAATCTCTTGTTCTTAATGTTCGGGGGATTGTTTTAGACTGATAAGACCATATTGCAGTAAGCAGGTAGAACATCTATCTTAAGCAGTATCCATCACTTGGCTTTGGTTCATGTATCATAACATCTGCAAGGAATGTCATTTACAATCAATGGATGGGCTGGGGTAACGGGCCACAGGTTTAGGAATCTTTCTCCAATTAATTTTGCGTTAAAATTTAGCTCTTATCATTTCAATTGTGTCTTTATTAAAACAATCATCTATTTATTACCTGTACCACAATGAACTGTGTACCTGTACCACAGTCAACAGGGGTTGAGCATCCTACAACAATTCCAAGAAGAAGAATGGTCTGAGCCCCCAGTGCAGCACATGAAGTCTGTCATCAAGTCAGAGTCCCGCAGGCGTTTTCTCAGCCTGGAGAAGAGCAGACTCTGGGCAAATTGTTAGAGCAGCTCTCCAGTAGCTGAAGACAGCCTACCAGAAGGAGGCAAGTGAGCTACACAAGGGCACGGAGCAATAGGAAAAGTGTGGATGGCTTTAAAACCTGAAGAGTATAGGTTTCCTTTGGCTATTGGGAAGAAATTCCTTGCCAAGATGGTTGGGAGACACTAGAACATGTTGTGGGTGACCAATTCCTGGAAGTGATCAAGGCCAGCTTGAATGGGTCTTTGAGCTTAAGGCGGTCTAGTGGAAGGTGTCCCTGACAATGACATGGTGGGGAGGAGGTAGGTGAATTTAAGGTCCCTTCCAAAGCCAACCATTCCATTATTCTATGGTAATCATTCTGTACAGTAGCAGTAAGAAGTTGAAGCTAGAAATAACATATTCATGCTGAGAAACTGCTATCCAATGAGTTGAACTGTTTGGGTCTCACATTTATGTGCCATTTAGCAATACTATATCTAATATCTAGTCCTCGCTCTTTATCATACACGCAAGTATTTTATCATCTTTAACGTTTCTGACATTTGGGAATTTTCTTCCCTTCTCTTTCTTTCTTTCTTTCTTTCTTTCTTTCTTTCTTTCTTTCTTTCTTTCTTTCTTTCTTTCTTTCTTTCTTTCTTTCTTTCTTTCTTTCTTTCTTTCTTTCTTTCTTTCTTTCTTTCTTTCTTTCTTTCTTTCTTTCTTTCTTTCTTTCTTTCTTTCTTTCTTTCTTTCTTTCTTTCTTCTCTCTTTCCTTCTTTCTTTTCTTTCCTTCCCCCACTTCCTTCCTTCACTGCCTTCCTTCCACTATGTCCTTCTTTCTGCCACGTCCTTCTGCCACTTCCTTCCCTCCCTCCCTCCACTTTGATGTTAATTTGCAAACTGTCCAGTAGTTACAGGAAATTACTCTTCTTAAATATCATTTTGAAGCTTAGAAATGAATAACAAAATTGTGTCAAACCATGGCATTTAAAAGCCACCTGAAAGTGAGAACTAGCTATTGAAAAGACAAAAATACAAAAATGAAATGATGGAGTGGATGGTTTTAAGGGATATTCTTTGTATTGCTTTGCTACAAATGAGGATCTCAATTTTTACACCTTCTAAAAACACATCTTGAAACTTACTACTTTCCGTGACAAAAATATTTCCAAAACAAGGAAATTGATTTATGCAGATGGAAATATCATCTCCCAAATAGTCATCATCAAGTCCAAAAGATTACCCTGCTTTTACGTAGTAAGCTTTATGGAGATTTCTATTCTCACACAAACCAAGAAGAATCTTTCAAATGACTAGAAAATCTTTAAAAGCAAAATAACCTTGAAGAAAAAAGATCCAAAAAAGAGCCGGGAATTAGATACGTCCACACTTGTTACATGTTGGTTACTAATATTGGCTCTAGTTTGTTGGCGAGTACACTTCCCATTCACGCACGCACGCACCCCTCTTCCTCCTGCACACAGATGTGTGATATTGGGTCTCAAAGAATGGACTATTTTCTCTTAGATAGGTTTTGGTTCTCAAAGTCAAAGCGTAGTCTTCCTGGCTCTATTACCAGGATTTTGTTCCGGGAAGGGAATGTGCTTGTGCCTGTTAGAAATGGGGAGGAGGGGACAGAAAGCAAAGCCATTTGAAGACAACCTGCAGCATAACTAAGAAAGTGGGGTGCTTCTTGACTGCACAGCAAAAGAAAGATCGGGAGTAAAATGGAGGAAAACTTGAGGTGCTGATAGAGTTTCTCCTTGTGACAGCTTTCAAACGGACAGAAAACAGCACTTCCTCATTCTCCTGCCTTTTCAATTCACATTAACATTGGAAGAAAAGGGGTTTTGGACAACTTTCTTTTGCTTCTTGCCTAACACTCTGCTGACACTCCGTGCAACTTCCAGAAAAAGATCCGGGATGCTTTTTGTACTGGGAGAGTTTCTCCTTGCGAGACCTAGTAGAAAAGCTTTTTGCTAAGATGTAGGCGACAAGAGACGCAGATTCAGAGATACGGAGCTCTCCGAAGGTAAGGACCGCTCCCGGGCGTCTTTCCGCAGAAGCCGTGCTCCGGAGCGCAGCGCGACCAGCACAATGCTCTGTGTGCAAAGAAGCGGCTTCTTCGCCTCCGGGAGACGGAGACCGCGGCCGCGTCTTTAAAAGCGAAGAAAAAAGTCGCACAACATGGGGATTGTGTGTGCAGCTCTCAAACCTAAAGAAAACAGTACCTTACCACTCTCCGGCCTTTTCCATTCACATTACCATTCCAAAAGAAGGAGTTTTGGACAACTTTCTTTTGCTTCTTGCTAAACACTCTGCAGACCTCCGTGCAACTTCTAGAACAAGAGCGGAGATGCTTTCCATACTGGCACAGTTGGTCCTTGCAAGACATAGTAAAAAAGCTTTTTGCTAAGTTTTATGCGACCAGAGAGGCAGAAGGCAGAGTAAAGAGCTCTCCGAAACTAAGCCCCCTGCCAGGGCGTCTTTCGTCAGAAGCCGCTCTCCGGAGAACACCGCCACCGGCACAATGCTCTGTGCGCGAAGAAGCCACTTCTTCGCCTCCGGGAGATGGAGAGAACGGCCGCTTCCCAAAGGCGAAGATGCAAGCCGCAGCACACGGATATAGCGTGTGAAGCTTTCAAATTGATAGAAACGAGTACATTAGCATTCTCCTGCCGTTTCATTCACGTTATATTCGAATAAAAGGAGTTTCGGGACACTATCCTTTTCATCTTCTTAAACACCCTGCAGTCCTCTGTGCAACTTTTAGAAGAAGATCGGGGATGTTTTCTTTCCTGGCAGAGTTTCTCTTTGCAAGATATGGTGGAAAAGCTTTTTGCTGAGTGTTGAGCGGCAAGACACGCAGAAGACGCAGATACGCAGCTCTCCGAAGCTAAGTGCCGGTCCCGGGCTTCTTTCGGCAGAAGCCGCTCTTAGGTGCTCACCGCGACCGGCCCAATGCTCTGTGTGCAAAGAAGCCGCTTCTTCGCCTCGGGAGACACTGCGAGCGGCAGCTTCCCAAAGGCGAAGATGCAAGCCGCACCATGCAGGCACAGTGTGGGCTGCATTCAGACTTAGAGAAACCAGTACTTTACCACTCTCCTGCCTTTTCCGTTGTTATATTCTATTGGAAAAGAACGAGTTTTGGACAACTACCTTTCATTCTTGCCAAACTCTTTGCAGACCCCCGTGCAAGCTTTAGAACAAGATTTTGGATGTTTTCTTTCCTGGCAGAGTTTCTCTTTGCAAGATATGGTGGAAAAGCTTTTTGCTGAGTGTAGAGCGGCAAGACACACAGAAGACGCAGATACGCAGCTCTCCGAAGCTAAGTGCCGGTCCCAGGCTTCTTTCGGCACAAACCGCTCTCAGGAGCTCCCTGCGCTTGCCACAATGCTCTGTGTGCGAAGAAGCCGCTTCTTCGCCTCCGGGAGAATCGGCGAGCGGCAGCTTCCCAAAGGCGAAGATGCAAGCTGCAGCACACAGGCACAGTGTGGGCAGCCTTCAGACTTAGAGAAAACAGTACTTTACCACTCTCCTGCCTTTTCCATGGTTATTCTATTGGAAAAGAACGAGTTTTGGACAACTACCTTTCATTCTTGCCAAACTCTTTGCAGACCCCCGTGCAAGCTTTAGAACAAGATTTTGGATGTTTTCTTTCCTAGCAGAGTTTCTCCTTGCAAGATATGGTGGAAAAGCTTTTGGCTGAGTGTAGAGCGGCAAGACACGCAGAAGACGCAGATACGCAGCTCTCCGAAGCTAAGTGCCGGTCCCGGGCTTCTTTCGGCACAAACCGCTCTCAGGAGCTCCCTGCGCTCGCCACAATGCTCTGTGTGCGAAGAAGCCGCTTCTTCGCCTGTGGGAGAATCGGCGAGCGGCAGCTTCCCAAAGGCGAAGATGCAAGCTGCAGCACACAGGCACAGTGTGGGCAGCCTTCAGACTTAGAGAAAACAGTACTTTACCACTCTCCTGCCTTTTCCATGGTTATTCTATTGGAAAAGAACGAGTTTTGGACAACTACCTTTCATTCTTGCCAAACTCTTTGCAGACCTGCGTGCAAGCTTTAGAACAAGATTTTGGATGTTTTCTTTCCTGGCAGAGTTTCTCCTTGCAAGATATGGTGGAAAAGCTTTTTGCTGAGTGTAGAGCGGCAAGACACGCAGAAGACGCAGATACGCAGCTCTCCGAAGCTAAGTGCCGGTCCCGGGCTTCTTTCGGCACAAACCGCTCTCAGGAGCTCCCTGCGCTCGCCACAATGCTCTGTGTGCGAAGAAGCCGCTTCTTCGCCTCCGGGAGAATCGGCGAGCGGCAGCTTCCCAAAGGCGAAGATGCAAGCTGCAGCAAACAGGCACAGTGTGGGCAGCATTCAGACTTAGAGAAAACAGTACTTTACCACTCTCCTGCCTTTTCCATGGTTATTCTATTGGAAAAGAACGAGTTTTGGACAACTACCTTTCATTCTTGCCAAACTCTTTGCAGACCCCCGTGCAAGCTTTAGAACAAGATTTTGGATGTTTTCTTTCCTGGCAGAGTTTCTCTTTGCAAGATATGGTGGAAAAGCTTTTTGCTGAGTGTAGAGCGGCAAGACACGCAGAAGACGCAGATACGCAGCTCTCCGAAGCTAAGTGCCGGTCCCGGGCTTCTTTCGGCACAAACCGCTCTCAGGAGCTCCCCGCGCTCGCCACAATGCTCTGTGTGCGAAGAAGCCGCTTCTTCGCCTGTGGGAGAATCGGCGAGCGGCAGCTTCCCAAAGGCGAAGATGCAAGCTGCAGCACACAGGCACAGTGTGGGCAGCCTTCAGACTTAGAGAAAACAGTACTTTACCACTCTCCTGCCTTTTCCATGGTTATTCTATTGGAAAAGAACGAGTTTTGGACAACTACCTTTCATTCTTGCCAAACTCTTTGCAGACCCCCGTGCAAGCTTTAGAACAAGATTTTGGATGTTTTCTTTCCTGGCAGAGTTTCTCCTTGCAAGATATGGTGGAAAAGCTTTTGGCTGAGTGTAGAGCGGCAAGACACGCAGAAGACGCAGATACGCAGCTCTCCGAAGCTAAGTGCCGGTCCCGGGCTTCTTTCGGCACAAACCGCTCTCAGGAGCTCCCTGCGCTCGCCACAATGCTCTGTGTGCGAAGAAGCCGCTTCTTCGCCTCCGGGAGAATCGGCGAGCGGCAGCTTCCCAAAGGCGAAGATGCAAGCTGCAGCACACAGGCACAGTGTGGGCAGCATTCAGACTTAGAGAAAACAGTACTTTACCACTCTCCTGCCTTTTCCATGGTTATTCTATTGGAAAAGAACGAGTTTTGGACAACTACCTTTCATTCTTGCCCAACTCTTTGCAGACCCCCGTGCAAGCTTTAGAACAAGATTTTGGATGTTTTCTTTCCTGGCAGAGTTTCTCCTTGCAAGATATGGTGGAAAAGCTTTTGGCTGAGTGTAGAGCGGCAAGACACGCAGAAGACGCAGATACGCAGCTCTCCGAAGCTAAGTGCCGGTCCCGGGCTTCTTTCGGCACAAACCGCTCTCAGGAGCTCCCTGCGCTCGCCACAATGCTCTGTGTGCGAAGAAGCCGCTTCTTCGCCTCCGGGAGAATCGGCGAGCGGCAGCTTCCCAAAGGCGAAGATGCAAGCTGCAGCAAACAGGCACAGTGTGGGCAGCATTCAGACTTAGAGAAAACAGTACTTTACCACTCTCCTGCCTTTTCCATGGTTATTCTATTGGAAAAGAACGAGTTTTGGACAACTACCTTTCATTCTTGCCAAACTCTTTGCAGACCCCCGTGCAAGCTTTAGAACAAGATTTTGGATGTTTTCTTTCCTGGCAGAGTTTCTCTTTGCAAGATATGGTGGAAAAGCTTTTTGCTGAGTGTAGAGCGGCAAGACACGCAGAAGACGCAGATACGCAGCTCTCCGAAGCTAAGTGCCGGTCCCGGGCTTCTTTCGGCACAAACCGCTCTCAGGAGCTCCCTGCGCTCGCCACAATGCTCTGTGTGCGAAGAAGCCGCTTCTTCGCCTGTGGGAGAATCGGCGAGCGGCAGCTTCCCAAAGGCGAAGATGCAAGCTGCAGCACACAGGCACAGTGTGGGCAGCCTTCAGACTTAGAGAAAACAGTACTTTACCACTCTCCTGCCTTTTCCATGGTTATTCTATTGGAAAAGAACGAGTTTTGGACAACTACCTTTCATTCTTGCCAAACTCTTTGCAGACCCCCGTGCAAGCTTTAGAACAAGATTTTGGATGTTTTCTTTCCTGGCAGAGTTTCTCCTTGCAAGATATGGTGGAAAAGCTTTTGGCTGAGTGTAGAGCGGCAAGACACGCAGAAGACGCAGATACGCAGCTCTCCGAAGCTAAGTGCCGGTCCCGGGCTTCTTTCGGCACAAACCGCTCTCAGGAGCTCCCTGCGCTCGCCACAATGCTCTGTGTGCGAAGAAGCTGCTTCTTCGCCTCCGGGAGAATCGGCGAGCGGCAGCTTCCCAAAGGCGAAGATGCAAGCTGCAGCACACAGGCACAGTGTGGGCAGCCTTCAGACTTAGAGAAAACAGTACTTTACCACTCTCCTGCCTTTTCCATGGTTATTCTATTGGAAAAGAACGAGTTTTGGACAACTACCTTTCATTCTTGCCCAACTCTTTGCAGACCCCCGTGCAAGCTTTAGAACAAGATTTTGGATGTTTTCTTTCCTGGCAGAGTTTCTCCTTGCAAGATATGGTGGAAAAGCTTTTTGCTGAGTGTAGAGCGGCAAGACACGCAGAAGACGCAGATACGCAGCTCTCCGAAGCTAAGTGCCGGTCCTGGGCTTCTTTCGGCACAAACCGCTCTCAGGAGCTCCCTGCGCTCGCCACAATGCTCTGTGTGCGAAGAAGCCGCTTCTTCGCCTCCGGGAGAATCGGCGAGCGGCAGCTTCCCAAAGGCGAAGATGCAAGCTGCAGCACACAGGCACAGTGTGGGCAGCCTTCAGACTTAGAGAAAACAGTACTTTACCACTCTCCTGCCTTATCCATGGTTATTCTATTGGAAAAGAACGAGTTTTGGACAACTACCTTTCATTCTTGCCCAACTCTTTGCAGACCCCCGTGCAAGCTTTAGAACAAGATTTTGGATGTTTTCTTTCCTGGCAGAGTTTCTCCTTGCAAGATATGGTGGAAAAGCTTTTGGCTGAGTGTAGAGCGGCAAGACACGCAGAAGACGCAGATACGCAGCTCTCCGAAGCTAAGTGCCGGTCCCGGGCTTCTTTCGGCACAAACCGCTCTCAGGAGCTCCCTGCGCTCGCCACAATGCTCTGTGTGCGAAGAAGCCGCTTCTTCGCCTGCGGGAGAATCGGCGAGCGGCAGCTTCCCAAAGGCGAAGATGCAAGCTGCAGCACACAGGCACAGTGTGGGCAGCCTTCAGACTTAGAGAAAACAGTACTTTACCACTCTCCTGCCTTTTCCATGGTTATTCTATTGGAAAAGAACGAGTTTTGGACAACTACCTTTCATTCTTGCCAAACTCTTTGCAGACCCCCGTGCAAGCTTTAGAACAAGATTTTGGATGTTTTCTTTCCTGGCAGAGTTTCTCCTTGCAAGATATGGTGGAAAAGCTTTTTGCTGAGTGTAGAGCGGCAAGACACGCAGAAGACGCAGATACGCAGCTCTCCGAAGCTAAGTGCCGGTCCCGGGCTTCTTTCGGCACAAACCGCTCTCAGGAGCTCCCTGCGCTCGCCACAATGCTCTGTGTGCGAAGAAGCCGCTTCTTCGCCTGCGGGAGAATCGGCGAGCGGCAGCTTCCCAAAGGCGAAGATGCAAGCTGCAGCACACAGGCACAGTGTGGGCAGCCTTCAGACTTTGAGAAAACAGTACTTTACCACTCTCCTGCCTTTTCCATGGTTATTCTATTGGAAAAGAACGAGTTTTGGACAACTACCTTTCATTCTTGCCAAACTCTTTGCAGACCCCCGTGCAAGCTTTAGAACAAGATTTTGGATGTTTTCTTTCCTGGCAGAGTTTCTCCTTGCAAGATATGGTGGAAAAGCTTTTTGCTGAGTGTAGAGCGGCAAGACACGCAGAAGACGCAGATACGCAGCTCTCCGAAGCTAAGTGCCGGTCCCGGGCTTCTTTCGGCACAAACCGCTCTCAGGAGCTCCCTGCGCTCGCCACAATGCTCTGTGTGCCAAGAAGCCGCTTCTTCACCTGCGGGAGAATCGGCGAGCGGCAGCTTCCCAAAGGCGAAGATGCAAGCTGCAGCACACAGGCACAGTGTGGGCAGCATTCAGACTTAGAGAAAACAGTACTTTACCACTCTCCTGCCTTTTCCATGGTTATTCTATTGGAAAAGAACGAGTTTTGGACAACTACCTTTCATTCTTGCCAAACTCTTTGCAGACCCCCGTGCAAGCTTTAGAACAAGATTTTGGATGTTTTCTTTCCTGGCAGAGTTTCTCCTTGCAAGATATGGTGGAAAAGCTTTTTGCTGAGTGTAGAGCGGCAAGACACGCAGAAGACGCAGATACGCAGCTCTCCGAAGCTAAGTGCCGGTCCCGGGCTTCTTTCGGCACAAACCGCTCTCAGGAGCTCCCTGCGCTCGCCACAATGCTCTGTGTGCGAAGAAGCCGCTTCTTCGCCTCCGGGAGAATCGGCGAGCGGCAGCTTCCCAAAGGCGAAGATGCAAGCTGCAGCAAACAGGCACAGTGTGGGCAGCATTCAGACTTAGAGAAAACAGTACTTTACCACTCTCCTGCCTTTTCCATGGTTATTATATTGGAAAAGAACGAGTTTTGGACAACTACCTTTCATTCTTGCCAAACTCTTTGCAGACCCCCGTGCAAGCTTTAGAACAAGATTTTGGATGTTTTCTTTCCTGGCAGAGTTTCTCCTTGCAAGATATGGTGGAAAAGCTTTTTGCTGAGTGTAGAGCGGCAAGACACGCAGAAGACGCAGATACGCAGCTCTCCGAAGCTAAGTGCCGGTCCCGGGCTTCTTTCGGCACAAACCGCTCTCAGGAGCTCCCTGCGCTCGCCACAATGCTCTGTGTGCGAAGAAGCCGCTTCTTCGCCTCCGGGAGAATCGGCGAGCGGCAGCTTCCCAAAGGCGAAGATGCAAGCTGCAGCACACAGGCACAGTATGGGCAGCCTTCAGACTTAGAGAAAACAGTACTTTACCACTCTCCTGCCTTTTCCATGGTTATTCTATTGGAAAAGAACGAGTTTTGGACAACTACCTTTCATTCTTGCCAGAGTCTTTGCAGACCTGCGTGCAAGCTTTAGAACAAGATTTTGGATGTTTTCTTTCCTGGCAGAGTTTCTCCTTGCAAGATATGGTGGAAAAGCTTTTTGCTGAGTGTAGAGCGGCAAGACACGCAGAAGACGCAGATACGCAGCTCTCCGAAGCTAAGTGCCGGTCCCGGGCTTCTTTTGGCACAAACCGCTCTCAGGAGCTCCCTGCGCTCGCCACAATGCTCTGTGTGCGAAGAAGCCGCTTCTTCGCCTCCGGGAGAATCGGCGAGCGGCAGCTTCCCAAAGGCGAAGATGCAAGCTGCAGCACACAGGCACAGTGTGGGCAGCATTCAGACTTAGAGAAAACAGTACTTTACCACTCTCCTGCCTTTTCCATGGTTATTCTATTGGAAAAGAACGAGTTTTGGACAACTACCTTTCATTCTTGCCAAACTCTTTGCAGACCTGCGTGCAAGCTTTAGAACAAGATTTTGGATGTTTTCTTTCCTGGCAGAGTTTCTCCTTGCAAGATATGGTGGAAAAGCTTTTTGCTGAGTGTAGAGCGGCAAGACACGCAGAAGACGCAGATACGCAGCTCTCCGAAGCTAAGTGCCGGTCCCGGGCTTCTTTCGGCACAAACCGCTCTCAGGAGCTCCCTGCGCTCGCCACAATGCTCTGTGTGCGAAGAAGCCGCTTCTTCGCCTGCGGGAGAATCGGCGAGCGGCAGCTTCCCAAAGGCGAAGATGCAAGCTGCAGCACACAGGCACAGTGTGGGCAGCCTTCAGACTTAGAGAAAACAGTACTTTACCACTCTCCTGCCTTTTCCATGGTTATTCTATTGGAAAAGAACGAGTTTTGGACAACTACCTTTCATTCTTGCCAAACTCTTTGCAGACCCCCGTGCAAGCTTTAGAACAAGATTTTGGATGTTTTCTTTCCTGGCAGAGTTTCTCCTTGCAAGATATGGTGGAAAAGCTTTTGGCTGAGTGTAGAGCGGCAAGACACGCAGAAGACGCAGATACGCAGCTCTCCGAAGCTAAGTGCCGGTCCCGGGCTTCTTTCGGCACAAACCGCTCTCAGGAGCTCCCTGCGCTCGCCACAATGCTCTGTGTGCGAAGAAGCCGCTTCTTCGCCTCCGGGAGAATCGGCGAGCGGCAGCTTCCCAAAGGCGAAGATGCAAGCTGCAGCACACAGGCACAGTGTGGGCAGCCTTCAGACTTAGAGAAAACAGTACTTTACCACTCTCCTGCCTTATCCATGGTTATTCTATTGGAAAAGAACGAGTTTTGGACAACTACCTTTCATTCTTGCCAAACTCTTTGCAGACCTGCGTGCAAGCTTTAGAACAAGATTTTGGATGTTTTCTTTCCTGGCAGAGTTTCTCCTTGCAAGATATGGTGGAAAAGCTTTTTGCTGAGTGTAGAGCGGCAAGACACGCAGAAGACGCAGATACGCAGCTCTCCGAAGCTAAGTGCCGGTCCCGGGCTTCTTTCGGCACAAACCGCTCTCAGGAGCTCCCTGCGCTCGCCACAATGCTCTGTGTGCGAAGAAGCCGCTTCTTCGCCTGCGGGAGAATCGGCGAGCGGCAGCTTCCCAAAGGCGAAGATGCAAGCTGCAGCACACAGGCACAGTGTGGGCAGCCTTCAGACTTAGAGAAACCAGTACTTTACCACTCTCCTGCGTTTTCCATGGTTATTATATTGGAAAAGAAGGAGTTTTGGACAACTACCTTTCATTCTTGCCAAACTCTTTGCAGACCTCCGTGCAAGCTTTAGAACAAGATTTTGGATGTTTTCTTTCCTGGCAGAGTTTCTCCTTGCAAGATATGGTGGAAAAGCTTTTTGCTGAGTGTAGAGCGGCAAGACACGCAGAAGACGCAGATACGCAGCTCTCCGAAGCTAAGTGCCGGTCCCGGGCTTCTTTCGGCACAAACCGCTCTCAGGAGCTCCCTGCGCTCGCCACAATGCTCTGTGTGCGAAGAAGCCGCTTCTTCGCCTCCGGGAGAATCGGCGAGCGGCAGCTTCCCAAAGGCGAAGATGCAAGCTGCAGCACACAGGCACAGTGTGGGCAGCATTCAGACTTAGAGAAAACAGTACTTTACCACTCTCCTGCCTTTTCCATGGTTATTCTATTGGAAAAGAACGAGTTTTGGACAACTACCTTTCATTCTTGCCAAACTCTTTGCAGACCTCCGTGCAAGCTTTAGAACAAGATTTTGGATGTTTTCTTTCCTGGCAGAGTTTCTCCTTGCAAGATATGGTGGAAAAGCTTTTTGCTGAGTGTAGAGCAGCAAGACACGCAGTAGACGCAGATACGCAGCTCTCCGAAGCTAAGTGCCGGTCCCGGGCTTCTTTCGGCACAAACCGCTCTCAGGAGCTCCCTGCGCTCGCCACAATGCTCTGTGTGCGAAGAAGCCGCTTCTTCGCCTCCGGGAGAATCGGCGAGCGGCAGCTTCCCAAAGGCGAAGATGCAAGCTGCAGCACACAGGCACAGTGTGGGCAGCCTTCAGACTTAGAGAAAACAGTACTTTACCACTCTCCTGCCTTATCCATGGTTATTCTATTGGAAAAGAACGAGTTTTGGACAACTACCTTTCATTCTTGCCAAACTCTTTGCAGACCCCCGTGCAAGCTTTAGAACAAGATTTTGGATGTTTTCTTTCCTGGCAGAGTTTCTCCTTGCAAGATATGGTGGAAAAGCTTTTTGCTGAGTGTAGAGCGGCAAGACACGCAGAAGACGCAGATACGCAGCTCTCCGAAGCTAAGTGCCGGTCCCGGGCTTCTTTCGGCACAAACCGCTCTCAGGAGCTCCCTGCGCTCGCCACAATGCTCTGTGTGCGAAGAAGCCGCTTCTTCGCCTCCGGGAGAATCGGCGAGCGGCAGCTTCCCAAAGGCGAAGATGCAAGCTGCAGCACACAGGCACAGTGTGGGCAGCCTTCAGACTTAGAGAAACCAGTACTTTACCACTCTCCTGCGTTTTCCATGGTTATTATATTGGAAAAGAACGAGTTTTGGACAACTACCTTTCATTCTTGCCAAACTCTTTGCAGACCTCCGTGCAAGCTTTAGAACAAGATTTTGGATGTTTTCTTTCCTGGCAGAGTTTCTCCTTGCAAGATATGGTGGAAAAGCTTTTTGCTGAGTGTAGAGCGGCAAGACACGCAGAAGACGCAGATACGCAGCTCTCCGAAGCTAAGTGCCGGTCCCGGGCTTCTTTCGGCACAAACCGCTCTCAGGAGCTCCCCGCGCTCGCCACAATGCTCTGTGTGCGAAGAAGCCGCTTCTTCGCCTGCGGGAGAATCGGCGAGCGGCAGCTTCCCAAAGGCGAAGATGCAAGCTGCAGCACACAGGCACAGTGTGGGCAGCCTTCAGACTTAGAGAAAACAGTACTTTACCACTCTCCTGCCTTTTCCATGGTTATTCTATTGGAAAAGAACGAGTTTTGGACAACTACCTTTCATTCTTGCCAAACTCTTTGCAGACCCCCGTGCAAGCTTTAGAACAAGATTTTGGATGTTTTCTTTCCTGGCAGAGTTTCTCCTTGCAAGATATGGTGGAAAAGCTTTTGGCTGAGTGTAGAGCGGCAAGACACGCAGAAGACGCAGATACGCAGCTCTCCGAAGCTAAGTGCCGGTCCCGGGCTTCTTTCGGCACAAACCGCTCTCAGGAGCTCCCTGCGCTCGCCACAATGCTCTGTGTGCGAAGAAGCCGCTTCTTCGCCTGCGGGAGAATCGGCGAGCGGCAGCTTCCCAAAGGCGAAGATGCAAGCTGCAGCACACAGGCACAGTGTGGGCAGCCTTCAGACTTAGAGAAAACAGTACTTTACCACTCTCCTGCCTTTTCCATGGTTATTCTATTGGAAAAGAACGAGTTTTGGACAACTACCTTTCATTCTTGCCCAACTCTTTGCAGACCTCCGTGCAAGCTTTAGAACAAGATTTTGGATGTTTTCTTTCCTGGCAGAGTTTCTCCTTGCAAGATATGGTGGAAAAGCTTTTGGCTGAGTGTAGAGCGGCAAGACACGCAGAAGACGCAGATACGCAGCTCTCCGAAGCTAAGTGCCGGTCCCGGGCTTCTTTCGGCACAAACCGCTCTCAGGAGCTCCCTGCGCTCGCCACAATGCTCTGTGTGCGAAGAAGCCGCTTCTTCGCCTCCGGGAGAATCGGCGAGCGGCAGCTTCCCAAAGGCGAAGATGCAAGCTGCAGCACACAGGCACAGTGTGGGCAGCCTTCAGACTTAGAGAAAACAGAACTTTACCACTCTCCTGCCTTTTCCATGGTTATTCTATTGGAAAAGAACGAGTTTTGGACAACTACCTTTCATTCTTGCCAAACTCTTTGCAGACCCCCGTGCAAGCTTTAGAACAAGATTTTGGATGTTTTCTTTCCTGGCAGAGTTTCTCCTTGCAAGATATGGTGGAAAAGCTTTTTGCTGAGTGTAGAGTGGCAAGACACGCAGAAGACGCAGATACGCAGCTCTCCGAAGCTAAGTGCCGGTCCCGGGCTTCTTTCGGCACAAACCGCTCTCAGGAGCTCCCTGCGCTCGCCACAATGCTCTGTGTGCGAAGAAGCCGCTTCTTCGCCTCCGGGAGAATCGGCGAGCGGCAGCTTCCCAAAGGCGAAGATGCAAGCTGCAGCACACAGGCACAGTGTGGGCAGCCTTCAGACTTAGAGAAAACAGTACTTTACCACTCTCCTGCCTTTTCCATGGTTATTCTATTGGAAAAGAACGAGTTTTGGACAACTACCTTTCATTCTTGCCAAACTCTTTGCAGACCCCCGTGCAAGCTTTAGAACAAGATTTTGGATGTTTTCTTTCCTGGCAGAGTTTCTCCTTGCAAGATATGGTGGAAAAGCTTTTTGCTGAGTGTAGAGCGGCAAGACACGCAGAAGACGCAGATACGCAGCTCTCCGAAGCTAAGTGCCGGTCCCGGGGTTCTTTCGGCACAAACCGCTCTCAGGAGCTCCCTGCGCTCGCCACAATGCTCTGTGTGCGAAGAAGCCGCTTCTTCGCCTGCGGGAGAATCGGCGAGCGGCAGCTTCCCAAAGGCGAAGATGCAAGCTGCAGCACACAGGCACAGTGTGGGCAGCCTTCAGACTTAGAGAAAACAGTACTTTACCACTCTCCTGCCTTTTCCATGGTTATTATATTGGAAAAGAACGAGTTTTGGACAACTACCTTTCATTCTTGCCCAACTCTTTGCAGACCCCCGTGCAAGCTTTAGAACAAGATTTTGGATGTTTTCTTTCCTGGCAGAGTTTCTCCTTGCAAGATATGGTGGAAAAGCTTTTGGCTGAGTGTAGAGCGGCAAGACACGCAGAAGACGCAGATACGCAGCTCTCCGAAGCTAAGTGCCGGTCCCGGGCTTCTTTCGGCACAAACCGCTCTCAGGAGCTCCCTGCGCTCGCCACAATGCTCTGTGTGCGAAGAAGCCGCTTCTTCGCCTCCGGGAGAATCGGCGAGCGGCAGCTTCCCAAAGGCGAAGATGCAAGCTGCAGCACACAGGCACAGTGTGGGCAGCCTTCAGACTTAGAGAAAACAGTACTTTACCACTCTCCTGCCTTTTCCATGGTTATTCTATTGGAAAAGAACGAGTTTTGGACAACTACCTTTCATTCTTGCCAAACTCTTTGCAGACCCCCGTGCAAGCTTTAGAACAAGATTTTGGATGTTTTCTTTCCTGGCAGAGTTTCTCCTTGCAAGATATGGTGGAAAAGCTTTTTGCTGAGTGTAGAGCGGCAAGACACGCAGAAGACGCAGATACGCAGCTCTCCGAAGCTAAGTGCCGGTCCCGGGCTTCTTTCGGCACAAACCGCTCTCAGGAGCTCCCTGCGCTCGCCACAATGCTCTGTGTGCGAAGAAGCCGCTTCTTCGCCTGCGGGAGAATCGGCGAGCGGCAGCTTCCCAAAGGCGAAGATGCAAGCTGCAGCACACAGGCACAGTGTGGGCAGCCTTCAGACTTAGAGAAAATAGTACTTTACCACTCTCCTGCCTTTTCCATGGTTATTCTATTGGAAAAGAACGAGTTTTGGACAACTACCTTTCATTCTTGCCAAACTCTTTGCAGACCCCCGTGCAAGCTTTAGAACAAGATTTTGGATGTTTTCTTTCCTGGCAGAGTTTCTCCTTGCAAGATATGGTGGAAAAGCTTTTTGCTGAGTGTAGAGCGGCAAGACACGCAGAAGACGCAGATACGCAGCTCTCCGAAGCTAAGTGCCGGTCCCGGGCTTCTTTCGGCACAAACCGCTCTCAGGAGCTCCCTGCGCTCGCCACAATGCTCTGTGTGCGAAGAAGCCGCTTCTTCGCCTGCGGGAGAATCGGCGAGCGGCAGCTTCCCAAAGGCGAAGATGCAAGCTGCAGCAAACAGGCACAGTGTGGGCAGCATTCAGACTTAGAGAAAACAGTACTTTACCACTCTCCTGCCTTTTCCATGGTTATTCTATTGGAAAAGAACGAGTTTTGGACAACTACCTTTCATTCTTGCCAAACTCTTTGCAGACCCCCGTGCAAGCTTTAGAACAAGATTTTGGATGTTTTCTTTCCTGGCAGAGTTTCTCCTTGCAAGATATGGTGGAAAAGCTTTTGGCTGAGTGTAGAGCGGCAAGACACGCAGAAGACGCAGATACGCAGCTCTCCGAAGCTAAGTGCCGGTCCCGGGCTTCTTTCGGCACAAACCGCTCTCAGGAGCTCCCTGCGCTCGCCACAATGCTCTGTGTGCGAAGAAGCCGCTTCTTCGCCTGCGGGAGAATCGGCGAGCGGCAGCTTCCCAAAGGCGAAGATGCAAGCTGCAGCACACAGGCACAGTATGGGCAGCCTTCAGACTTAGAGAAAACAGTACTTTACCACTCTCCTGCCTTTTCCATGGTTATTCTATTGGAAAAGAACGAGTTTTGGACAACTACCTTTCATTCTTGCCAAACTCTTTGCAGACCCCCGTGCAAGCTTTAGAACAAGATTTTGGATGTTTACTTTCCTGGCAGAGTTTCTCCTTGCAAGATATGGCGGAAAAGCTTTTGGCTGAGTGTAGAGCGGCAAGACACGCAGAAGACGCAGATACGCAGCTCTCCGAAGCTAAGTGCCGGTCCCGGGCTTCTTTCGGCACAAACCGCTCTCAGGAGCTCCCTGCGCTCGCCACAATGCTCTGTGTGCGAAGAAGCCGCTTCTTCGCCTGCGGGAGAATCGGCGAGCGGCAGCTTCCCAAAGGCGAAGATGCAAGCTGCAGCACACAGGCACAGTGTGGGCAGCCTTCAGACTTAGAGAAAACAGTACTTTACCACTCTCCTGCCTTTTCCATGGTTATTCTATTGGAAAAGAACGAGTTTTGGACAACTACCTTTCATTCTTGCCAGAGTCTTTGCAGACCTGCGTGCAAGCTTTAGAACAAGATTTTGGATGTTTTCTTTCCTGGCAGAGTTTCTCCTTGCAAGATATGGTGGAAAAGCTTTTGGCTGAGTGTAGAGCGGCAAGACACGCAGAAGACGCAGATACGCAGCTCTCCGAAGCTAAGTGCCGGTCCCGGGCTTCTTTCAGCACAAACCGCTCTCAGGAGCTCCCTGCGCTCGCCACAATGCTCTGTGTGCGAAGAAGCCGCTTCTTCGCCTCCGGGAGAATCGGCGAGCGGCAGCTTCCCAAAGGCGAAGATGCAAGCTGCAGCACACAGGCACAGTGTGGGCAGCCTTCAGACTTAGAGAAAACAGTACTTTACCACTCTCCTGCCTTTTCCATGGTTATTCTATTGGAAAAGAACGAGTTTTGGACAACTACCTTTCATTCTTGCCAAACTCTTTGCAGACCTGCGTGCAAGCTTTAGAACAAGATTTTGGATGTTTTCTTTCCTGGCAGAGTTTCTCCTTGCAAGATATGGTGGAAAAGCTTTTTGCTGAGTGTAGAGCGGCAAGACACGCAGAAGACGCAGATACGCAGCTCTCCGAAGCTAAGTGCCGGTCCCGGGCTTCTTTCGGCACAAACCGCTCTCAGGAGCTCCCTGCGCTCGCCACAATGCTCTGTGTGCGAAGAAGCCGCTTCTTCGCCTGCGGGAGAATCGGCGAGCGGCAGCTTCCCAAAGGCGAAGATGCAAGCTGCAGCACACAGGCACAGTGTGGGCAGCCTTCAGACTTAGAGAAAACAGTACTTTACCACTCTCCTGCCTTTTCCATGGTTATTCTATTGGAAAAGAACGAGTTTTGGACAACTACCTTTCATTCTTGCCAAACTCTTTGCAGACCCCCGTGCAAGCTTTAGAACAAGATTTTGGATGTTTTCTTTCCTGGCAGAGTTTCTCCTTGCAAGATATGGTGGAAAAGCTTTTTGCTGAGTGTAGAGCGGCAAGACACGCAGAAGACGCAGATACGCAGCTCTCCGAAGCTAAGTGCCGGTCCCGGGCTTCTTTCGGCACAAACCGCTCTCAGGAGCTCCCTGCGCTCGCCACAATGCTCTGTGTGCGAAGAAGCCGCTTCTTCGCCTCCGGGAGAATCGGCGAGCGGCAGCTTCCCAAAGGCGAAGATGCAAGCTGCAGCACACAGGCACAGTGTGGGCAGCCTTCAGACTTAGAGAAAACAGTACTTTACCACTCTCCTGCCTTTTCCATGGTTATTCTATTGGAAAAGAACGAGTTTTGGACAACTACCTTTCATTCTTGCCAAACTCTTTGCAGACCCCCGTGCAAGCTTTAGAACAAGATTTTGGATGTTTTCTTTCCTGGCAGAGTTTCTCCTTGCAAGATATGGTGGAAAAGCTTTTTGCTGAGTGTAGAGCGGCAAGACACGCAGAAGACGCAGATACGCAGCTCTCCGAAGCTAAGTGCCGGTCCCGGGGTTCTTTCGGCACAAACCGCTCTCAGGAGCTCCCTGCGCTCGCCACAATGCTCTGTGTGCGAAGAAGCCGCTTCTTCGCCTGCGGGAGAATCGGCGAGCGGCAGCTTCCCAAAGGCGAAGATGCAAGCTGCAGCACACAGGCACAGTGTGGGCAGCCTTCAGACTTAGAGAAAACAGTACTTTACCACTCTCCTGCCTTTTCCATGGTTATTATATTGGAAAAGAACGAGTTTTGGACAACTACCTTTCATTCTTGCCCAACTCTTTGCAGACCCCCGTGCAAGCTTTAGAACAAGATTTTGGATGTTTTCTTTCCTGGCAGAGTTTCTCCTTGCAAGATATGGTGGAAAAGCTTTTGGCTGAGTGTAGAGCGGCAAGACACGCAGAAGACGCAGATACGCAGCTCTCCGAAGCTAAGTGCCGGTCCCGGGCTTCTTTCGGCACAAACCGCTCTCAGGAGCTCCCTGCGCTCGCCACAATGCTCTGTGTGCGAAGAAGCCGCTTCTTCGCCTCCGGGAGAATCGGCGAGCGGCAGCTTCCCAAAGGCGAAGATGCAAGCTGCAGCACACAGGCACAGTGTGGGCAGCCTTCAGACTTAGAGAAAACAGTACTTTACCACTCTCCTGCCTTTTCCATGGTTATTCTATTGGAAAAGAACGAGTTTTGGACAACTACCTTTCATTCTTGCCAAACTCTTTGCAGACCCCCGTGCAAGCTTTAGAACAAGATTTTGGATGTTTTCTTTCCTGGCAGAGTTTCTCCTTGCAAGATATGGTGGAAAAGCTTTTTGCTGAGTGTAGAGCGGCAAGACACGCAGAAGACGCAGATACGCAGCTCTCCGAAGCTAAGTGCCGGTCCCGGGCTTCTTTCGGCACAAACCGCTCTCAGGAGCTCCCTGCGCTCGCCACAATGCTCTGTGTGCGAAGAAGCCGCTTCTTCGCCTGCGGGAGAATCGGCGAGCGGCAGCTTCCCAAAGGCGAAGATGCAAGCTGCAGCACACAGGCACAGTGTGGGCAGCCTTCAGACTTAGAGAAAATAGTACTTTACCACTCTCCTGCCTTTTCCATGGTTATTCTATTGGAAAAGAACGAGTTTTGGACAACTACCTTTCATTCTTGCCAAACTCTTTGCAGACCCCCGTGCAAGCTTTAGAACAAGATTTTGGATGTTTTCTTTCCTGGCAGAGTTTCTCCTTGCAAGATATGGTGGAAAAGCTTTTTGCTGAGTGTAGAGCGGCAAGACACGCAGAAGACGCAGATACGCAGCTCTCCGAAGCTAAGTGCCGGTCCCGGGCTTCTTTCGGCACAAACCGCTCTCAGGAGCTCCCTGCGCTCGCCACAATGCTCTGTGTGCGAAGAAGCCGCTTCTTCGCCTGCGGGAGAATCGGCGAGCGGCAGCTTCCCAAAGGCGAAGATGCAAGCTGCAGCAAACAGGCACAGTGTGGGCAGCATTCAGACTTAGAGAAAACAGTACTTTACCACTCTCCTGCCTTTTCCATGGTTATTCTATTGGAAAAGAACGAGTTTTGGACAACTACCTTTCATTCTTGCCAAACTCTTTGCAGACCCCCGTGCAAGCTTTAGAACAAGATTTTGGATGTTTTCTTTCCTGGCAGAGTTTCTCCTTGCAAGATATGGTGGAAAAGCTTTTGGCTGAGTGTAGAGCGGCAAGACACGCAGAAGACGCAGATACGCAGCTCTCCGAAGCTAAGTGCCGGTCCCGGGCTTCTTTCGGCACAAACCGCTCTCAGGAGCTCCCTGCGCTCGCCACAATGCTCTGTGTGCGAAGAAGCCGCTTCTTCGCCTGCGGGAGAATCGGCGAGCGGCAGCTTCCCAAAGGCGAAGATGCAAGCTGCAGCACACAGGCACAGTATGGGCAGCCTTCAGACTTAGAGAAAACAGTACTTTACCACTCTCCTGCCTTTTCCATGGTTATTCTATTGGAAAAGAACGAGTTTTGGACAACTACCTTTCATTCTTGCCAAACTCTTTGCAGACCCCCGTGCAAGCTTTAGAACAAGATTTTGGATGTTTACTTTCCTGGCAGAGTTTCTCCTTGCAAGATATGGCGGAAAAGCTTTTGGCTGAGTGTAGAGCGGCAAGACACGCAGAAGACGCAGATACGCAGCTCTCCGAAGCTAAGTGCCGGTCCCGGGCTTCTTTCGGCACAAACCGCTCTCAGGAGCTCCCTGCGCTCGCCACAATGCTCTGTGTGCGAAGAAGCCGCTTCTTCGCCTGCGGGAGAATCGGCGAGCGGCAGCTTCCCAAAGGCGAAGATGCAAGCTGCAGCACACAGGCACAGTGTGGGCAGCCTTCAGACTTAGAGAAAACAGTACTTTACCACTCTCCTGCCTTTTCCATGGTTATTCTATTGGAAAAGAACGAGTTTTGGACAACTACCTTTCATTCTTGCCAGAGTCTTTGCAGACCTGCGTGCAAGCTTTAGAACAAGATTTTGGATGTTTTCTTTCCTGGCAGAGTTTCTCCTTGCAAGATATGGTGGAAAAGCTTTTGGCTGAGTGTAGAGCGGCAAGACACGCAGAAGACGCAGATACGCAGCTCTCCGAAGCTAAGTGCCGGTCCCGGGCTTCTTTCAGCACAAACCGCTCTCAGGAGCTCCCTGCGCTCGCCACAATGCTCTGTGTGCGAAGAAGCCGCTTCTTCGCCTGCGGGAGAATCGGCGAGCGGCAGCTTCCCAAAGGCGAAGATGCAAGCTGCAGCACACAGGCACAGTGTGGGCAGCCTTCAGACTTAGAGAAAACAGTACTTTACCACTCTCCTGCCTTTTCCATGGTTATTCTATTGGAAAAGAACGAGTTTTGGACAACTACCTTTCATTCTTGCCAAACTCTTTGCAGACCTGCGTGCAAGCTTTAGAACAAGATTTTGGATGTTTTCTTTCCTGGCAGAGTTTCTCCTTGCAAGATATGGTGGAAAAGCTTTTTGCTGAGTGTAGAGCGGCAAGACACGCAGAAGACGCAGATACGCAGCTCTCCGAAGCTAAGTGCCGGTCCCGGGCTTCTTTCGGCACAAACCGCTCTCAGGAGCTCCCTGCGCTCGCCACAATGCTCTGTGTGCGAAGAAGCCGCTTCTTCGCCTCCGGGAGAATCGGCGAGCGGCAGCTTCCCAAAGGCGAAGATGCAAGCTGCAGCACACAGGCACAGTGTGGGCAGCCTTCAGACTTAGAGAAAACAGTACTTTACCACTCTCCTGCCTTTTCCATGGTTATTCTATTGGAAAAGAACGAGTTTTGGACAACTACCTTTCATTCTTGCCAAACTCTTTGCAGACCCCCGTGCAAGCTTTAGAACAAGATTTTGGATGTTTTCTTTCCTGGCAGAGTTTCTCCTTGCAAGATATGGTGGAAAAGCTTTTTGCTGAGTGTAGAGCGGCAAGACACGCAGAAGACGCAGATACGCAGCTCTCCGAAGCTAAGTGCCGGTCCCGGGCTTCTTTCGGCACAAACCGCTCTCAGGAGCTCCCTGCGCTCGCCACAATGCTCTGTGTGCGAAGAAGCCGCTTCTTCGCCTGCGGGAGAATCGGCGAGCGGCAGCTTCCCAAAGGCGAAGATGCAAGCTGCAGCACACAGGCACAGTGTGGGCAGCCTTCAGACTTAGAGAAAACAGTACTTTACCACTCTCCTGCGTTTTCCATGGTTATTATATTCGAAAAGAACGAGTTTTGGACAACTACCTTTCATTCTTGCCAAACTCTTTGCAGACCTCCGTGCAAGCTTTAGAACAAGATTTTGGATGTTTTCTTTCCTGGCAGAGTTTCTCCTTGCAAGATATGGTGGAAAAGCTTTTTGCTGAGTGTAGAGCGGCAAGACACGCAGAAGACGCAGATACGCAGCTCTCCGAAGCTAAGTGCCGGTCCCGGGCTTCTTTCGGCACAAACCGCTCTCAGGAGCTCCCTGCGCTCGCCACAATGCTCTGTGTGCGAAGAAGCCGCTTCTTCGCCTGCGGGAGAATCGGCGAGCGGCAGCTTCCCAAAGGCGAAGATGCAAGCTGCAGCACACAGGCACAGTGTGGGCAGCCTTCAGACTTAGAGAAAACAGTACTTTACCACTCTCCTGCCTTTTCCATGGTTATTCTATTGGAAAAGAACGAGTTTTGGACAACTACCTTTCATTCTTGCCAAACTCTTTGCAGACCTCTGTGCAAGCTTTAGAACAAGATTTTGGATGTTTTCTTTCCTGGCAGAGTTTCTCCTTGCAAGATATGGTGGAAAAGCTTTTTGCTGAGTGTAGAGCGGCAAGACACGCAGTAGACGCAGATACGCAGCTCTCCGAAGCTAAGTGCCGGTCCCGGGCTTCTTTCGGCACAAACCGCTCTCAGGAGCTCCCCGCGCTCGCCACAATGCTCTGTGTGCGAAGAAGCCGCTTCTTCGCCTGCGGGAGAATCGGCGAGCGGCAGCTTCCCAAAGGCGAAGATGCAAGCTGCAGCACACAGGCACAGTGTGGGCAGCATTCAGACTTAGAGAAACCAGTACTTTACCACTCTCCTGCGTTTTCCATGGTTATTCTATTGGAAAAGAACGAGTTTTGGACAACTACCTTTCATTCTTGCCAAACTCTTTGCAGACCTCCGTGCAAGCTTTAGAACAAGATTTTGGATGTTTTCTTTCCTGGCAGAGTTTCTCCTTGCAAGATATGGTGGAAAAGCTTTTGGCTGAGTGTAGAGCGGCAAGACACGCAGAAGACGCAGATACGCAGCTCTCCGAAGCTAAGTGCCGGTCCCGGGCTTCTTTCGGCACAAACCGCTCTCAGGAGCTCCCTGCGCTCGCCACAATGCTCTGTGTGCGAAGAAGCCGCTTCTTCGCCTGCGGGAGAATCGGCGAGCGGCAGCTTCCCAAAGGCGAAGATGCAAGCTGCAGCACACAGGCACAGTGTGGGCAGCCTTCAGACTTAGAGAAAACAGTACTTTACCACTCTCCTGCGTTTTCCATGGTTATTATATTCGAAAAGAACGAGTTTTGGACAACTACCTTTCATTCTTGCCAAACTCTTTGCAGACCTCCGTGCAAGCTTTAGAACAAGATTTTGGATGTTTTCTTTCCTGGCAGAGTTTCTCCTTGCAAGATATGGTGGAAAAGCTTTTTGCTGAGTGTAGAGCGGCAAGACACGCAGAAGACGCAGATACGCAGCTCTCCGAAGCTAAGTGCCGGTCCCGGGCTTCTTTCGGCACAAACCGCTCTCAGGAGCTCCCTGCGCTCGCCACAATGCTCTGTGTGCGAAGAAGCCGCTTCTTCGCCTCCAGGAGAATCGGCGAGCGGCAGCTTCCCAAAGGCGAAGATGCAAGCTGCAGCACACAGGCACAGTGTGGGCAGCCTTCAGACTTAGAGAAACCAGTACTTTACCACTCTCCTGCGTTTTCCATGGTTATTATATTGGAAAAGAACGAGTTTTGGACAACTACCTTTCATTCTTGCCAAACTCTTTGCAGACCTCCGTGCAAGCTTTAGAACAAGATTTTGGATGTTTTCTTTCCTGGCAGAGTTTCTCCTTGCAAGATATGGTGGAAAAGCTTTTTGCTGAGTGTAGAGCGGCAAGACACGCAGTAGACGCAGATACGCAGCTCTCCGAAGCTAAGTGCCGGTCCCGGGCTTCTTTCGGCACAAACCGCTCTCAGGAGCTCCCCGCGCTCGCCACAATGCTCTGTGTGCGAAGAAGCCGCTTCTTCGCCTGCGGGAGAATCGGCGAGCGGCAGCTTCCCAAAGGCGAAGATGCAAGCTGCAGCACACAGGCACAGTGTGGGCAGCATTCAGACTTAGAGAAACCAGTACTTTACCACTCTCCTGCGTTTTCCATGGTTATTCTATTGGAAAAGAACGAGTTTTGGACAACTACCTTTCATTCTTGCCAAACTCTTTGCAGACCCCCGTGCAAGCTTTAGAACAAGATTTTGGATGTTTTCTTTCCTGGCAGAGTTTCTCCTTGCAAGATATGGTGGAAAAGCTTTTTGCTGAGTGTAGAGCGGCAAGACACGCAGAAGACGCAGATACGCAGCTCTCCGAAGCTAAGTGCCGGTCCCGGGCTTCTTTCGGCACAAACCGCTCTCAGGAGCTCCCTGCGCTCGCCACAATGCTCTGTGTGCGAAGAAGCCGCTTCTTCGCCTGCGGGAGAATCGGCGAGCGGCAGCTTCCCAAAGGCGAAGATGCAAGCTGCAGCACACAGGCACAGTGTGGGCAGCCTTCAGACTTAGAGAAAACAGTACTTTACCACTCTCCTGCGTTTTCCATGGTTATTATATTGGAAAAGAACGAGTTTTGGACAACTACCTTTCATTCTTGCCAAACTCTTTGCAGACCCCCGTGCAAGCTTTAGAACAAGATTTTGGATGTTTTCTTTCCTGGCAGAGTTTCTCCTTGCAAGATATGGTGGAAAAGCTTTTTGCTGAGTGTAGAGCGGCAAGACACGCAGTAGACGCAGATACGCAGCTCTCCAAAGCTAAGTGCCGGTCCCGGGCTTCTTTCGGCACAAACCGCTCTCAGGAGCTCCCCGCGCTCGCCACAATGCTCTGTGTGCGAAGAAGCCGCTTCTTCGCCTGCGGGAGAATCGGCGAGCGGCAGCTTCCCAAAGGCGAAGATGCAAGCTGCAGCACACAGGCACAGTGTGGGCAGCATTCAGACTTAGAGAAAACAGTACTTTACCACTCTCCTGCCTTTTCCATGGTTATTCTATTGGAAAAGAACGAGTTTTGGACAACTACCTTTCATTCTTGCCAAACTCTTTGCAGACCTCCGTGCAAGCTTTAGAACAAGATTTTGGATGTTTTCTTTCCTGGCAGAGTTTCTCCTTGCAAGATATGGTGGAAAAGCTTTTTGCTGAGTGTAGAGCGGCAAGACACGCAGAAGACGCAGATACGCAGCTCTCCGAAGCTAAGTGCCGGTCCCGGGCTTCTTTCGGCACAAACCGCTCTCAGGAGCTCCCTGCGCTCGCCACAATGCTCTGTGTGCGAAGAAGCCGCTTCTTCGCCTCCGGGAGAATCGGCGAGCGGCAGCTTCCCAAAGGCGAAGATGCAAGCTGCAGCACACAGGCACAGTGTGGGCAGCCTTCAGACTTAGAGAAAACAGTACTTTACCACTCTCCTGCCTTATCCATGGTTATTCTATTGGAAAAGAACGAGTTTTGGACAACTACCTTTCATTCTTGCCAAACTCTTTGCAGACCCCCGTGCAAGCTTTAGAACAAGATTTTGGATGTTTTCTTTCCTGGCAGAGTTTCTCCTTGCAAGATATGGTGGAAAAGCTTTTGGCTGAGTGTAGAGCGGCAAGACACGCAGAAGACGCAGATACGCAGCTCTCCGAAGCTAAGTGCCGGTCCCGGGCTTCTTTCGGCACAAACCGCTCTCAGGAGCTCCCTGCGCTCGCCACAATGCTCTGTGTGCGAAGAAGCCGCTTCTTCGCCTGCGGGAGAATCGGCGAGCGGCAGCTTCCCAAAGGCGAAGATGCAAGCTGCAGCACACAGGCACAGTGTGGGCAGCCTTCAGACTTAGAGAAAACAGTACTTTACCACTCTCCTGCGTTTTCCATGGTTATTATATTGGAAAAGAACGAGTTTTGGACAACTACCTTTCATTCTTGCCAAACTCTTTGCAGACCTCCGTGCAAGCTTTAGAACAAGATTTTGGATGTTTTCTTTCCTGGCAGAGTTTCTCCTTGCAAGATATGGTGGAAAAGCTTTTTGCTGAGTGTAGAGCGGCAAGACACGCAGAAGACGCAGATACGCAGCTCTCCGAAGCTAAGTGCCGGTCCCGGGCTTCTTTCGGCACAAACCGCTCTCAGGAGCTCCCTGCGCTCGCCACAATGCTCTGTGTGCGAAGAAGCAGCTTCTTCGCCTCCGGGAGAATCGGCGAGCGGCAGCTTCCCAAAGGCGAAGATGCAAGCTGCAGCACACAGGCACAGTGTGGGCAGCATTCAGACTTAGAGAAAACAGTACTTTACCACTCTCCTGCCTTTTCCATGGTTATTCTTTTGGAAAAGAACGAGTTTTGGACAACTACCTTTCATTCTTGCCAAACTCTTTGCAGACCTCCGTGCAAGCTTTAGAACAAGATTTTGGATGTTTTCTTTCCTGGCAGAGTTTCTCCTTGCAAGATATGGTGGAAAAGCTTTTTGCTGAGTGTAGAGCGGCAAGACACGCAGAAGACGCAGATACGCAGCTCTCCGAAGCTAAGTGCCGGTCCCGGGCTTCTTTCGGCACAAACCGCTCTCAGGAGCTCCCTGCGCTCGCCACAATGCTCTGTGTGCGAAGAAGCCGCTTCTTCGCCTCCGGGAGAATCGGCGAGCGGCAGCTTCCCAAAGGCGAAGATGCAAGCTGCAGCACACAGGCACAGTGTGGGCAGCCTTCAGACTTAGAGAAAACAGTACTTTACCACTCTCCTGCCTTTTCCATGGTTATTCTATTGGAAAAGAACGAGTTTTGGACAACTACCTTTCATTCTTGCCAAACTCTTTGCAGACCCCCGTGCAAGCTTTAGAACAAGATTTTGGATGTTTTCTTTCCTGGCAGAGTTTCTCCTTGCAAGATATGGTGGAAAAGCTTTTTGCTGAGTGTAGAGCGGCAAGACACGCAGAAGACGCAGATACGCAGCTCTCCGAAGCTAAGTGCCGGTCCCGGGCTTCTTTCGGCACAAACCGCTCTCAGGAGCTCCCTGCGCTCGCCACAATGCTCTGTGTGCGAAGAAGCCGCTTCTTCGCCTCCGGGAGAATCGGCGAGCGGCAGCTTCCCAAAGGCGAAGATGCAAGCTGCAGCACACAGGCACAGTGTGGGCAGCATTCAGACTTAGAGAAAATAGTACTTTACCACTCTCCTGCCTTTTCCATGGTTATTCTTTTGGAAAAGAACGAGTTTTGGACAACTACCTTTCATTCTTGCCAAACTCTTTGCAGACCCCCGTGCAAGCTTTAGAACAAGATTTTGGATGTTTTCTTTCCTGGCAGAGTTTCTCCTTGCAAGATATGGTGGAAAAGCTTTTTGCTGAGTGTAGAGCGGCAAGACACGCAGTAGACGCAGATACGCAGCTCTCCGAAGCTAAGTGCCGGTCCCGGGCTTCTTTCGGCACAAACCGCTCTCAGGAGCTCCCTGCGCTCGCCACAATGCTCTGTGTGCGAAGAAGCCGCTTCTTCGCCTCCGGGAGAATCGGCGAGCGGCAGCTTCCCAAAGGCGAAGATGCAAGCTGCAGCACACAGGCACAGTGTGGGCAGCATTCAGACTTAGAGAAAACAGTACTTTACCACTCTCCTGCCTTTTCCATGGTTATTCTTTTGGAAAAGAACGAGTTTTGGACAACTACCTTTCATTCTTGCCAAACTCTTTGCAGACCTCCGTGCAAGCTTTAGAACAAGATTTTGGATGTTTTCTTTCCTGGCAGAGTTTCTCCTTGCAAGATATGGTGGAAAAGCTTTTTGCTGAGTGTAGAGCGGCAAGACACGCAGTAGACGCAGATACGCAGCTCTCCGAAGCTAAGTGCCGGTCCCGGGCTTCTTTCGGCACAAACCGCTCTCAGGAGCTCCCCGCGCTCGCCACAATGCTCTGTGTGCGAAGAAGCCGCTTCTTCGCCTCCGGGAGAATCGGCGAGCGGCAGCTTCCCAAAGGCGAAGATGCAAGCTGCAGCACACAGGCACAGTGTGGGCAGCCTTCAGACTTAGAGAAACCAGTACTTTACCACTCTCCTGCGTTTTCCATGGTTATTCTATTGGAAAAGAATGAGTTTTGGACAACTACCTTTCATTCTTGCCAAACTCTTTGCAGACCTCCGTGCAAGCTTTAGAACAAGATTTTGGATGTTTTCTTTCCTGGCAGAGTTTCTCCTTGCAAGATATGGTGGAAAAGCTTTTTGCTGAGTGTAGAGCGGCAAGACACGCAGTAGACGCAGATACGCAGCTCTCCGAAGCTAAGTGCCGGTCCCGGGCTTCTTTCGGCACAAACCGCTCTCAGGAGCTCCCCGCGCTCGCCACAATGCTCTGTGTGCGAAGAAGCCGCTTCTTCGCCTGCGGGAGAATCGGCGAGCGGCAGCTTCCCAAAGGCGAAGATGCAAGCTGCAGCACACAGGCACAGTGTGGGCAGCATTCAGACTTAGAGAAACCAGTACTTTACCACTCTCCTGCGTTTTCCATGGTTATTCTATTGGAAAAGAACGAGTTTTGGACAACTACCTTTCATTCTTGCCAAACTCTTTGCAGACCTGCGTGCAAGCTTTAGAACAAGATTTTGGATGTTTTCTTTCCTGGCAGAGTTTCTCCTTGCAAGATATGGTGGAAAAGCTTTTTGCTGAGTGTAGAGCGGCAAGACACGCAGAAGACGCAGATACGCAGCTCTCCGAAGCTAAGTGCCGGTCCCGGGCTTCTTTCGGCACAAACCGCTCTCAGGAGCTCCCTGCGCTCGCCACAATGCTCTGTGTGCGAAGAAGCCGCTTCTTCGCCTCCGGGAGAATCGGCGAGCGGCAGCTTCCCAAAGGCGAAGATGCAAGCTGCAGCACACAGGCACAGTGTGGGCAGCATTCAGACTTAGAGAAAACAGTACTTTACCACTCTCCTGCCTTTTCCATGGTTATTCTATTGGAAAAGAACGAGTTTTGGACAACTACCTTTCATTCTTGCCAAACTCTTTGCAGACCTGCGTGCAAGCTTTAGAACAAGATTTTGGATGTTTTCTTTCCTGGCAGAGTTTCTCCTTGCAAGATATGGTGGAAAAGCTTTTTGCTGAGTGTAGAGCGGCAAGACACGCAGAAGACGCAGATACGCAGCTCTCCGAAGCTAAGTGCCGGTCCCGGGCTTCTTTCGGCACAAACCGCTCTCAGGAGCTCCCTGCGCTCGCCACAATGCTCTGTGTGCGAAGAAGCCGCTTCTTCGCCTCCGGGAGAATCGGCGAGCGGCAGCTTCCCAAAGGCGAAGATGCAAGCTGCAGCACACAGGCACAGTGTGGGCAGCATTCAGACTTAGAGAAAACAGTACTTTACCACTCTCCTGCCTTATCCATGGTTATTCTATTGGAAAAGAACGAGTTTTGGACAACTACCTTTCATTCTTGCCAAACTCTTTGCAGACCCCCGTGCAAGCTTTAGAACAAGATTTTGGATGTTTTCTTTCCTGGCAGAGTTTCTCCTTGCAAGATATGGTGGAAAAGCTTTTTGCTGAGTGTAGAGCGGCAAGACACGCAGAAGACGCAGATACGCAGCTCTCCGAAGCTAAGTGCCGGTCCCGGGCTTCTTTCGGCACAAACCGCTCTCAGGAGCTCCCTGCGCTCGCCACAATGCTCTGTGTGCGAAGAAGCCGCTTCTTCGCCTGCGGGAGAATCGGCGAGCGGCAGCTTCCCAAAGGCGAAGATGCAAGCTGCAGCACACAGGCACAGTGTGGGCAGCCTTCAGACTTAGAGAAACCAGTACTTTACCACTCTCCTGCGTTTTCCATGGTTATTATATTGGAAAAGAACGAGTTTTGGACAACTACCTTTCATTCTTGCCAAACTCTTTGCAGACCTCCGTGCAAGCTTTAGAACAAGATTTTGGATGTTTTCTTTCCTGGCAGAGTTTCTCCTTGCAAGATATGGTGGAAAAGCTTTTTGCTGAGTGTAGAGCGGCAAGACACGCAGTAGACGCAGATACGCAGCTCTCCAAAGCTAAGTGCCGGTCCCGGGCTTCTTTCGGCACAAACCGCTCTCAGGAGCTCCCCGCGCTCGCCACAATGCTCTGTGTGCGAAGAAGCCGCTTCTTCGCCTCCGGGAGAATCGGCGAGCGGCAGCTTCCCAAAGGCGAAGATGCAAGCTGCAGCACACAGGCACAGTGTGGGCAGCCTTCAGACTTAGAGAAAACAGTACTTTACCACTCTCCTGCCTTTTCCATGGTTATTCTATTGGAAAAGAACGAGTTTTGGACAACTACCTTTCATTCTTGCCAAACTCTTTGCAGACCCCCGTGCAAGCTTTAGAACAAGATTTTGGATGTTTTCTTTCCTGGCAGAGTTTCTCCTTGCAAGATATGGTGGAAAAGCTTTTTGCTGAGTGTAGAGCGGCAAGACACGCAGAAGACGCAGATACGCAGCTCTCCGAAGCTAAGTGCCGGTCCCGGGCTTCTTTCGGCACAAACCGCTCTCAGGAGCTCCCTGCGCTCGCCACAATGCTCTGTGTGCGAAGAAGCCGCTTCTTCGCCTCCGGGAGAATCGGCGAGCGGCAGCTTCCCAAAGGCGAAGATGCAAGCTGCAGCACACAGGCACAGTGTGGGCAGCCTTCAGACTTAGAGAAAACAGTACTTTACCACTCTCCTGCCTTATCCATGGTTATTCTATTGGAAAAGAACGAGTTTTGGACAACTACCTTTCATTCTTGCCAAACTCTTTGCAGACCCCCGTGCAAGCTTTAGAACAAGATTTTGGATGTTTTCTTTCCTGGCAGAGTTTCTCCTTGCAAGATATGGTGGAAAAGCTTTTTGCTGAGTGTAGAGCGGCAAGACACGCAGAAGACGCAGATACGCAGCTCTCCGAAGCTAAGTGCCGGTCCCGGGCTTCTTTCGGCACAAACCGCTCTCAGGAGCTCCCCGCGCTCGCCACAATGCTCTGTGTGCGAAGAAGCCGCTTCTTCGCCTGCGGGAGAATCGGCGAGCGGCAGCTTCCCAAAGGCAAAGATGCAAGCTGCAGCACACAGGCACAGTGTGGGCAGCATTCAGACTTAGAGAAAACAGTACTTTACCACTCTCCTGCCTTTTCCATGGTTATTCTATTGGAAAAGAACGAGTTTTGGACAACTACCTTTCATTCTTGCCAAACTCTTTGCAGACCCCCGTGCAAGCTTTAGAACAAGTTTTTGGATGTTTTCTTTCCTGGCAGAGTTTCTCCTTGCAAGATATGGTGGAAAAGCTTTTTGCTGAGTGTAGAGCGGCAAGACACGCAGAAGACGCAGATACGCAGCTCTCCGAAGCTAAGTGCCGGTCCCGGGCTTCTTTCGGCACAAACCGCTCTCAGGAGCTCCCTGCGCTCGCCACAATGCTCTGTGTGCGAAGAAGCCGCTTCTTCGCCTGCGGGAGAATCGGCGAGCGGCAGCTTCCCAAAGGCGAAGATGCAAGCTGCAGCACACAGGCACAGTGTGGGCAGCCTTCAGACTTAGAGAAAACAGTACTTTACCACTCTCCTGCCTTTTCCATGGTTATTCTATTGGAAAAGAACGAGTTTTGGACAACTACCTTTCATTCTTGCCAAACTCTTTGCAGACCCCCGTGCAAGCTTTAGAACAAGATTTTGGATGTTTTCTTTCCTGGCAGAGTTTCTCCTTGCAAGATATGGTGGAAAAGCTTTTTGCTGAGTGTAGAGCGGCAAGACACGCAGAAGACGCAGATACGCAGCTCTCCGAAGCTAAGTGCCGGTCCCGGGCTTCTTTCGGCACAAACCGCTCTCAGGAGCTCCCTGCGCTCGCCACAATGCTCTGTGTGCGAAGAAGCCGCTTCTTCGCCTGCGGGAGAATCGGCGAGCGGCAGCTTCCCAAAGGCGAAGATGCAAGCTGCAGCACACAGGCACAGTGTGGGCAGCCTTCAGACTTAGAGAAAACAGTACTTTACCACTCTCCTGCCTTTTCCATGGTTATTCTATTGGAAAAGAACGAGTTTTGGACAACTACCTTTCATTCTTGCCAAACTCTTTGCAGACCTCCGTGCAAGCTTTAGAACAAGATTTTGGATGTTTTCTTTCCTGGCAGAGTTTCTTCTTGCAAGATATGGTGGAAAAGCTTTTTGCTGAGTGTAGAGCGGCAAGACACGCAGAAGACGCAGATACGCAGCTCTCCGAAGCTAAGTGCCGGTCCCGGGCTTCTTTCGGCACAAACCGCTCTCAGGAGCTCCCCGCGCTCGCCACAATGCGCTGTGTGCGAAGAAGCCGCTTCTTCGCCTGCGGGAGAATCGGCGAGCGGCAGCTTCCCAAAGGCGAAGATGCAAGCTGCAGCACACAGGCACAGTGTGGGCAGCCTTCAGACTTAGAGAAAACAGTACTTTACCACTCTCCTGCCTTTTCCATGGTTATTCTATTGGAAAAGAACGAGTTTTGGACAACTACCTTTCATTCTTGCCAAACTCTTTGCAGACCCCCGTGCAAGCTTTAGAACAAGATTTTGGATGTTTTCTTTCCTGGCAGAGTTTCTCCTTGCAAGATATGGTGGAAAAGCTTTTTGCTGAGTGTAGAGCGGCAAGACACGCAGAAGACGCAGATACGCAGCTCTCCGAAGCTAAGTGCCGGTCCCGGGCTTCTTTCGGCACAAACCGCTCTCAGGAGCTCCCTGCGCTCGCCACAATGCTCTGTGTGCGAAGAAGCCGCTTCTTCGCCTCCGGGAGAATCGGCGAGCGGCAGCTTCCCAAAGGCGAAGATGCAAGCTGCAGCACACAGGCACAGTGTGGGCAGCCTTCAGACTTAAGGAAAACAGTACTTTACCACTCTCCTGCCTTATCCATGGTTATTCTATTGGAAAAGAACGAGTTTTGGACAACTACCTTTCATTCTTGCCAAACTCTTTGCAGACCTCCGTGCAAGCTTTAGAACAAGATTTTGGATGTTTTCTTTCCTGGCAGAGTTTCTCCTTGCAAGATATGGTGGAAAAGCTTTTGGCTGAGTGTAGAGCGGCAAGACACGCAGAAGACGCAGATACGCAGCTCTCCGAAGCTAAGTGCCGGTCCCGGGCTTCTTTCGGCACAAACCGCTCTCAGGAGCTCCCTGCGCTCGCCACAATGCTCTGTGTGCGAAGAAGCCGCTTCTTCGCCTGCGGGAGAATCGGCGAGCGGCAGCTTCCCAAAGGCGAAGATGCAAGCTGCAGCACACAGGCACAATGTGGGCAGCCTTCAGACTTAGAGAAAACAGTACTTTACCACTCTCCTGCCTTATCCATGGTTATTATATTGGAAAAGAACGAGTTTTGGACAACTACCTTTCATTCTTGCCAAACTCTTTGCAGACCTGCGTGCAAGCTTTAGAACAAGATTTTGGATGTTTTCTTCCCTGGCAGAGTTTCTCCTTGCAAGATATGGTGAAAAAGCTTTTGGCTGAGTGTTGAGCGGCAAGACACGCAGAAGACGCAGATACGCAGCTCTCCGAAGCTAAGTGCCGGTCCCGGGCTTCTTTCGGCACAAACCGCTCTCAGGAGCTCCCTGCGCTCGCCACAATGCTCTGTGTGTGAAGAAGCCGCTTCTTCGCCTCCGGGAGAATCGGCGAGCGGCAGCTTCCCAAAGGCGAAGATGCAAGCTGCAGCACACAGGCACAGTGTGGGCAGCCTTCAGACTTAGAGAAAACAGTACTTTACCACTCTCCTGCCTTATCCATGGTTATTCTATTGGAAAAGAACGAGTTTTGGACAACTACCTTTCATTCTTGCCAAACTCTTTGCAGACCCCCGTGCAAGCTTTAGAACAAGATTTTGGATGTTTTCTTTCCTGGCAGAGTTTCTCCTTGCAAGATATGGTGGAAAACCTTTTTGCTGAGTGTAGAGCGGCAAGACACGCAGAAGACGCAGATACGCAGCTCTCCGAAGCTAAGTGCCGGTCCCGGGCTTCTTTCGGCACAAACCGCTCTCAGGAGCTCCCCGCGCTCGCCACAATGCTCTGTGTGCGAAGAAGCCGCTTCTTCACCTGCGGGAGAATCGGCGAGCGGCAGCTTCCCAAAGGCGAAGATGCAAGCTGCAGCACACAGGCACAGTGTGGGCAGCCTTCAGACTTAGAGAAAACAGTACTTTACCACTCTCCTGCCTTTTCCATGGTTATTCTATTGGAAAAGAACGAGTTTTGGACAACTACCTTTCATTCTTGCCAAACTCTTTGCAGACCCCCGTGCAAGCTTTAGAACAAGATTTTGGATGTTTTCTTTCCTGGCAGAGTTTCTCCTTGCAAGATATGGTGGAAAAGCTTTTTGCTGAGTGTAGAGCGGCAAGACACGCAGAAGACGCAGATACGCAGCTCTCCGAAGCTAAGTGCCGGTCCCGGGCTTCTTTCGGCACAAACCGCTCTCAGGAGCTCCCTGCGCTCGCCACAATGCTCTGTGTGCGAAGAAGCCGCTTCTTCGCCTGCGGGAGAATCGGCGAGCGGCAGCTTCCCAAAGGCGAAGATGCAAGCTGCAGCACACAGGCACAGTGTGGGCAGCCTTCAGACTTAGAGAAACCAGTACTTTACCACTCTCCTGCGTTTTCCATGGTTATTATATTCGAAAAGAACGAGTTTTGGACAACTACCTTTCATTCTTGCCAAACTCTTTGCAGACCTCCGTGCAAGCTTTAGAACAAGATTTTGGATGTTTTCTTTCCTGGCAGAGTTTCTCCTTGCAAGATATGGTGGAAAAGCTTTTGGCTGAGTGTAGAGCGGCAAGACACGCAGAAGACGCAGATACGCAGCTCTCCGAAGCTAAGTGCCGGTCCCGGGCTTCTTTCGGCACAAACCGCTCTCAGGAGCTCCCTGCGCTCGCCACAATGCTCTGTGTGCGAAGAAGCCGCTTCTTCGCCTCCGGGAGAATCGGCGAGCGGCAGCTTCCCAAAGGCGAAGATGCAAGCTGCAGCACACAGGCACAGTGTGGGCAGCATTCAGACTTAGAGAAAACAGTACTTTACCACTCTCCTGCGTTTTCCATGGTTATTATATTGGAAAAGAACGAGTTTTGGACAACTACCTTTCATTCTTGCCAAACTCTTTGCAGACCTCCGTGCAAGCTTTAGAACAAGATTTTGGATGTTTTCTTTCCTGGCAGAGTTTCTCCTTGCAAGATATGGTGGAAAAGCTTTTTGCTGAGTGTAGAGCGGCAAGACACGCAGTAGACGCAGATACGCAGCTCTCCGAAGCTAAGTGCCGGTCCCGGGCTTCTTTCGGCACAAACCGCTCTCAGGAGCTCCCTGCGCTCGCCACAATGCTCTGTGTGCGAAGAAGCCGCTTCTTCGCCTGCGGGAGAATCGGCGAGCGGCAGCTTCCCAAAGGCGAAGATGCAAGCTGCAGCACACAGGCACAGTGTGGGCAGCCTTCAGACTTAGAGAAACCAGTACTTTACCACTCTCCTGCGTTTTCCATGGTTATTATATTGGAAAAGAACGAGTTTTGGACAACTACCTTTCATTCTTGCCAAACTCTTTGCAGACCCCCGTGCAAGCTTTAGAACAAGATTTTGGATGTTTTCTTTCCTGGCAGAGTTTCTCCTTGCAAGATATGGTGGAAAAGCTTTTTGCTGAGTGTAGAGCGGCAAGACACGCAGTGGACGCAGATACGCAGCTCTCCGAAGCTAAGTGCCGGTCCCGGGCTTCTTTCGGCACAAACCGCTCTCAGGAGCTCCCCGCGCTCGCCACAATGCTCTGTGTGCGAAGAAGCCGCTTCTTCGCCTGCGGGAGAATCGGCGAGCGGCAGCTTCCCAAAGGCGAAGATGCAAGCTGCAGCACACAGGCACAGTGTGGGCAGCCTTCAGACTTAGAGAAAACAGTACTTTACCACTCTCCTGCCTTTTCCATGGTTATTCTATTGGAAAAGAACGAGTTTTGGACAACTACCTTTCATTCTTGCCAAACTCTTTGCAGACCCCCGTGCAAGCTTTAGAACAAGATTTTGGATGTTTTCTTTCCTGGCAGAGTTTCTCCTTGCAAGATATGGTGGAAAACCTTTTTGCTGAGTGTAGAGCGGCAAGACACGCAGAAGACGCAGATACGCAGCTCTCCGAAGCTAAGTGCCGGTCCCGGGCTTCTTTCGGCACAAACCGCTCTCAGGAGCTCCCTGCGCTCGCCACAATGCTCTGTGTGCGAAGAAGCCGCTTCTTCGCCTCCGGGAGAATCGGCGAGCGGCAGCTTCCCAAAGGCGAAGATGCAAGCTGCAGCACACAGGCACAGTGTGGGCAGCCTTCAGACTTAGAGAAAACAGTACTTTACCACTCTCCTGCCTTATCCATGGTTATTCTATTGGAAAAGAACGAGTTTTGGACAACTACCTTTCATTCTTGCCAAACTCTTTGCAGACCCCCGTGCAAGCTTTAGAACAAGATTTTGGATGTTTTCTTTCCTGGCAGAGTTTCTCCTTGCAAGATATGGTGGAAAAGCTTTTTGCTGAGTGTAGAGCGGCAAGACACGCAGAAGACGCAGATACGCAGCTCTCCGAAGCTAAGTGCCGGTCCCGGGCTTCTTTCGGCACAAACCGCTCTCAGGAGCTCCCTGCGCTCGCCACAATGCTCTGTGTGCGAAGAAGCCGCTTCTTCGCCTCCGGGAGAATCGGCGAGCGGCAGCTTCCCAAAGGCGAAGATGCAAGCTGCAGCACACAGGCACAGTGTGGGCAGCCTTCAGACTTAGAGAAACCAGTACTTTACCACTCTCCTGCGTTTTCCATGGTTATTATATTGGAAAAGAACGAGTTTTGGACAACTACCTTTCATTCTTGCCAAACTCTTTGCAGACCTCCGTGCAAGCTTTAGAACAAGATTTTGGATGTTTTCTTTCCTGGCAGAGTTTCTCCTTGCAAGATATGGTGGAAAAGCTTTTGGCTGAGTGTAGAGCGGCAAGACACGCAGAAGACGCAGATACGCAGCTCTCCGAAGCTAAGTGCCGGTCCCGGGCTTCTTTCGGCACAAACCGCTCTCAGGAGCTCCCCGCGCTCGCCACAATGCTCTGTGTGCGAAGAAGCCGCTTCTTCGCCTGCGGGAGAATCGGCGAGCGGCAGCTTCCCAAAGGCGAAGATGCAAGCTGCAGCACACAGGCACAGTGTGGGCAGCATTCAGACTTAGAGAAAACAGTACTTTACCACTCTCCTGCCTTTTCCATGGTTATTCTATTGGAAAAGAACGAGTTTTGGACAACTACCTTTCATTCTTGCCAAACTCTTTGCAGACCCCCGTGCAAGCTTTAGAACAAGATTTTGGATGTTTTCTTTCCTGGCAGAGTTTCTCCTTGCAAGATATGGTGGAAAAGCTTTTTGCTGAGTGTAGAGCGGCAAGACACGCAGAAGACGCAGATACGCAGCTCTCCGAAGCTAAGTGCCGGTCCCGGGCTTCTTTCGGCACAAACCGCTCTCAGGAGCTCCCTGCGCTCGCCACAATGCTCTGTGTGCGAAGAAGCCGCTTCTTCGCCTGCGGGAGAATCGGCGAGCGGCAGCTTCCCAAAGGCGAAGATGCAAGCTGCAGCACACAGGCACAGTGTGGGCAGCCTTCAGACTTAGAGAAAACAGTACTTTACCACTCTCCTGCCTTTTCCATGGTTATTCTATTGGAAAAGAACGAGTTTTGGACAACTACCTTTCATTCTTGCCAAACTCTTTGCAGACCTCCGTGCAAGCTTTAGAACAAGATTTTGGATGTTTTCTTTCCTGGCAGAGTTTCTCCTTGCAAGATATGGTGGAAAAGCTTTTGGCTGAGTGTAGAGCGGCAAGACACGCAGAAGACGCAGATACGCAGCTCTCCGAAGCTAAGTGCCGGTCCCGGGCTTCTTTCGGCACAAACCACTCTCAGGAGCTCCCTGCGCTCGCCACAATGCTCTGTGTGCGAAGAAGCCGCTTCTTCGCCTGCGGGAGAATCGGCGAGCGGCAGCTTCCCAAAGGCGAAGATGCAAGCTGCAGCACACAGGCACAGTGTGGGCAGCCTTCAGACTTAGAGAAAACAGTACTTTACCACTCTCCTGCCTTTTCCATGGTTATTCTATTGGAAAAGAACGAGTTTTGGACAACTACCTTTCATTCTTGCCAAACTCTTTGCAGACCCCCGTGCACGCTTTAGAACAAGTTTTTGGATGTTTTCTTTCCTGGCAGAGTTTCTCCTTGCAAGATATGGTGGAAAAGCTTTTTGCTGAGTGTAGAGCGGCAAGACACGCAGAAGACGCAGATACGCAGCTCTCCGAAGCTAAGTGCCGGTCCCGGGCTTCTTTCGGCACAAACCGCTCTCAGGAGCTCCCTGCGCTCGCCACAATGCTCTGTGTGCGAAGAAGCCGCTTCTTCGCCTGCGGGAGAATCGGCGAGCGGCAGCTTCCCAAAGGCGAAGATGCAAGCTGCAGCACACAGGCACAGTGTGGGCAGCCTTCAGACTTAGAGAAAACAGTACTTTACCACTCTCCTGCCTTTTCCATGGTTATTCTATTGGAAAAGAACGAGTTTTGGACAACTACCTTTCATTCTTGCCAAACTCTTTGCAGACCCCCGTGCAAGCTTTAGAACAAGATTTTGGATGTTTTCTTTCCTGGCAGAGTTTCTCCTTGCAAGATATGGTGGAAAAGCTTTTTGCTGAGTGTAGAGCGGCAAGACACGCAGAAGACGCAGATACGCAGCTCTCCGAAGCTAAGTGCCGGTCCCGGGCTTCTTTCGGCACAAACCGCTCTCAGGAGCTCCCTGCGCTCGCCACAATGCTCTGTGTGCGAAGAAGCCGCTTCTTCGCCTCCGGGAGAATCGGCGAGCGGCAGCTTCCCAAAGGCGAAGATGCAAGCTGCAGCACACAGGCACAGTGTGGGCAGCATTCAGACTTAGAGAAAACAGTACTTTACCACTCTCCTGCCTTTTCCATGGTTATTCTATTGGAAAAGAACGAGTTTTGGACAACTACCTTTCATTCTTGCCAAACTCTTTGCAGACCCCCGTGCAAGCTTTAGAACAAGATTTTGGATGTTTTCTTTCCTGGCAGAGTTTCTCCTTGCAAGATATGGTGGAAAAGCTTTTTGCTGAGTGTAGAGCGGCAAGACACGCAGAAGACACAGATACGCAGCTCTCCGAAGCTAAGTGCCGGTCCCGGGCTTCTTTCGGCACAAACCGCTCTCAGGAGCTCCCTGCGCTCGCCACAATGCTCTGTGTGCGAAGAAGCCGCTTCTTCGCCTGCGGGAGAATCGGCGAGCGGCAGCTTCCCAAAGGCGAAGATGCAAGCTGCAGCACACAGGCACAGTGTGGGCAGCCTTCAGACTTAGAGAAAACAGTACTTTACCACTCTCCTGCCTTTTCCATGGTTATTCTATTGGAAAAGAACGAGTTTTGGACAACTACCTTTCATTCTTGCCAAACTCTTTGCAGACCTCCGTGCAAGCTTTAGAACAAGATTTTGGATGTTTTCTTTCCTGGCAGAGTTTCTCCTTGCAAGATATGGTGGAAAAGCTTTTGGCTGAGTGTAGAGCGGCAAGACACGCAGAAGACGCAGATACGCAGCTCTCCGAAGCTAAGTGCCGGTCCCGGGCTTCTTTCGGCACAAACCGCTCTCAGGAGCTCCCTGCGCTCGCCACAATGCTCTGTGTGCGAAGAAGCCGCTTCTTCGCCTGCGGGAGAATCGGCGAGCGGCAGCTTCCCAAAGGCGAAGATGCAAGCTGCAGCACACAGGCACAGTGTGGGCAGACTTCAGACTTAGAGAAAACAGTACTTTACCACTCTCCTGCCTTTTCCATGGTTATTCTATTGGAAAAGAACGAGTTTTGGACAACTACCTTTCATTCTTGCCAAACTCTTTGCAGACCTCCGTGCAAGCTTTAGAACAAGATTTTGGATGTTTTCTTTCCTGGCAGAGTTTCTTCTTGCAAGATATGGTGGAAAAGCTTTTTGCTGAGTGTAGAGCGGCAAGACACGCAGAAGACGCAGATACGCAGCTCTCCGAAGCTAAGTGCCGGTCCCGGGCTTCTTTCGGCACAAACCGCTCTCAGGAGCTCCCCGCGCTCGCCACAATGCTCTGTGTGCGAAGAAGCCGCTTCTTCGCCTGCGGGAGAATCGGCGAGCGGCAGCTTCCCAAAGGCGAAGATGCAAGCTGCGGCACACAGGCACAGTGTGGGCAGCCTTCAGACTTAGAGAAAACAGTACTTTACCACTCTCCTGCCTTTTCCATGGTTATTCTATTGGAAAAGAACGAGTTTTGGACAACTACCTTTCATTCTTGCCAAACTCTTTGCAGACCCCCGTGCAAGCTTTAGAACAAGATTTTGGATGTTTTCTTTCCTGGCAGAGTTTCTCCTTGCAAGATATGGTGGAAAAGCTTTTGGCTGAGTGTAGAGCGGCAAGACACGCAGAAGACGCAGATACGCAGCTCTCCGAAGCTAAGTGCCGGTCCCGGGCTTCTTTCGGCACAAACCGCTCTCAGGAGCTCCCTGCGCTCGCCACAATGCTCTGTGTGCGAAGAAGCCGCTTCTTCGCCTGCGGGAGAATCGGCGAGCGGCAGCTTCCCAAAGGCGAAGATGCAAGCTGCAGCACACAGGCACAATGTGGGCAGCCTTCAGACTTAGAGAAAACAGTACTTTACCACTCTCCTGCCTTATCCATGGTTATTATATTGGAAAAGAACGAGTTTTGGACAACTACCTTTCATTCTTGCCAAACTCTTTGCAGACCTGCGTGCAAGCTTTAGAACAAGATTTTGGATGTTTTCTTCCCTGGCAGAGTTTCTCCTTGCAAGATATGGTGAAAAAGCTTTTGGCTGAGTGTTGAGCGGCAAGACACGCAGAAGACGCAGATACGCAGCTCTCCGAAGCTAAGTGCCGGTCCCGGGCTTCTTTCGGCACAAACCGCTCTCAGGAGCTCCCTGCGCTCGCCACAATGCTCTGTGTGTGAAGAAGCCGCTTCTTCGCCTCCGGGAGAATCGGCGAGCGGCAGCTTCCCAAAGGCGAAGATGCAAGCTGCAGCACACAGGCACAGTGTGGGCAGCCTTCAGACTTAGAGAAAACAGTACTTTACCACTCTCCTGCCTTTTCCATGGTTATTCTATTGGAAAAGAACGAGTTTTGGACAACTACCTTTCATTCTTGCCAAACTCTTTGCAGACCCCCGTGCAAGCTTTAGAACAAGATTTTGGATGTTTTCTTTCCTGGCAGAGTTTCTTCTTGCAAGATATGGTGGAAAAGTTTTTGCTGAGTGTAGAGCGGCAAGACACGCAGAAGACGCAGATACGCAGCTCTCCGAAGCTAAGTGCCGGTCCCGGGCTTCTTTCGGCACAAACCGCTCTCAGGAGCTCCCTGCGCTCGCCACAATGCTCTGTGTGCGAAGAAGCCGCTTCTTCGCCTGCGGGAGAATCGGCGAGCGGCAGCTTCCCAAAGGCGAAGATGCAAGCTGCAGCACACAGGCACAGTGTGGGCAGACTTCAGACTTAGAGAAAACAGTACTTTACCACTCTCCTGCCTTATCCATGGTTATTCTATTGGAAAAGAACGAGTTTTGGACAACTACCTTTCATTCTTGCCAAACTCTTTGCAGACCTCCGTGCAAGCTTTAGAACAAGATTTTGGATGTTTTCTTTCCTGGCAGAGTTTCTTCTTGCAAGATATGGTGGAAAAGCTTTTTGCTGAGTGTAGAGCGGCAAGACACGCAGAAGACGCAGATACGCAGCTCTCCGAAGCTAAGTGCCGGTCCCGGGCTTCTTTCGGCACAAACCGCTCTCAGGAGCTCCCCGCGCTCGCCACAATGCTCTGTGTGCGAAGAAGCCGCTTCTTCGCCTGCGGGAGAATCGGCGAGCGGCAGCTTCCCAAAGGCGAAGATGCAAGCTGCAGCACACAGGCACAGTGTGGGCAGCATTCAGACTTAGAGAAAACAGTACTTTACCACTCTCCTGCCTTTTCCATGGTTATTCTATTGGAAAAGAACGAGTTTTGGACAACTACCTTTCATTCTTGCCAAACTCTTTGCAGACCCCCGTGCAAGCTTTAGAACAAGATTTTGGATGTTTTCTTTCCTGGCAGAGTTTCTCCTTGCAAGATATGGTGGAAAAGCTTTTGGCTGAGTGTAGAGCGGCAAGACACGCAGAAGACGCAGATACGCAGCTCTCCGAAGCTAAGTGCCGGTCCCGGGCTTCTTTCGGCACAAACCGCTCTCAGGAGCTCCCTGCGCTCGCCACAATGCTCTGTGTGCGAAGAAGCCGCTTCTTCGCCTGCGGGAGAATCGGCGAGCGGCAGCTTCCCAAAGGCGAAGATGCACGCTGCAGCACACAGGCACAATGTGGGCAGCCTTCAGACTTAGAGAAAACAGTACTTTACCACTCTCCTGCCTTATCCATGGTTATTATATTGGAAAAGAACGAGTTTTGGACAACTACCTTTCATTCTTGCCAAACTCTTTGCAGACCCCCGTGCAAGCTTTAGAACAAGATTTTGGATGTTTTCTTTCCTGGCAGAGTTTCTTCTTGCAAGATATGGTGGAAAACCTTTTTGCTGAGTGTAGAGCGGCAAGACACGCAGAAGACGCAGATACGCAGCTCTCCGAAGCTAAGTGCCGGTCCCGGGCTTCTTTCGGCACAAACCGCTCTCAGGAGCTCCCCGCGCTCGCCACAATGCTCTGTGTGCGAAGAAGCCGCTTCTTCGCCTGCGGGAGAATCGGCGAGCGGCAGCTTCCCAAAGGCGAAGATGCAAGCTGCAGCACACAGGCACAGTGTGGGCAGCCTTCAGACTTAGAGAAAACAGTACTTTACCACTCTCCTGCCTTATCCATGGTTATTCTATTGGAAAAGAACGAGTTTTGGACAACTACCTTTCATTCTTGCCAAACTCTTTGCAGACCCCCGTGCAAGCTTTAGAACAAGATTTTGGATGTTTTCTTTCCTGGCAGAGTTTCTCCTTGCAAGATATGGTGGAAAAGCTTTTTGCTGAGTGTAGAGCGGCAAGACACGCAGAAGACGCGGATACGCAGCTCTCCGAAGCTAAGTGCCGGTCCCGGGCTTCTTTCGGCACAAACCGCTCTCAGGAGCTCCCTGCGCTCGCCACAATGCTCTGTGTGCGAAGAAGCCGCTTCTTCGCCTCCGGGAGAATCGGCGTGCGGCAGCTTCCCAAAGGCGAAGATGCAAGCTGCAGCACACAGGCACAATGTGGGCAGCCTTCAGACTTAGAGAAAACAGTACTTTACCACTCTCCTGCCTTTTCCATGGTTATTCTATTGGAAAAGAACGAGTTTTGGACAACTACCTTTCATTCTTGCCAAACTCTTTGCAGACCCCCGTGCAAGCTTTAGAACAAGATTTTGGATGTTTTCTTCCCTGGCAGAGTTTCTCCTTGCAAGATATGGTGAAAAAGCTTTTGGCTGAGTGTTGAGCGGCAAGACACGCAGAAGACACAGATACGCAGCTCTCCGAAGCTAAGTGCCGGTCCTGGGCTTCTTTCGGCACAAACCGCTCTCAGGAGCTCCCTGCGCTCGCCACAATGCTCTGTGTGTGAAGAAGCCGCTTCTTCGCCTGCGGGAGAATCGGCGAGCGGCAGCTTCCCAAAGGCGAAGATGCAAGCTGCAGCACACAGGCACAGTGTGGGCAGCCTTCAGACTTAGAGAAAACAGTACTTTACCACTCTCCTGCCTTATCCATGTTTATTCTATTGGAAAAGAACGAGTTTTGGACAACTACCTTTCATTCTTGCCAAACTCTTTGCAGACCCCCGTGCAAGCTTTAGAACAAGATTTTGGATGTTTTCTTTCCTGGCAGAGTTTCTCCTTGCAAGATATGGTGGAAAAGCTTTTGGCTGAGTGTAGAGCGGCAAGACACGCAGAAGACGCAGATACGCAGCTCTCCGAAGCTAAGTGCCGGTCCCGGGCTTCTTTCGGCACAAACCGCTCTCAGGAGCTCCCTGCGCTCGCCACAATGCTCTGTGTGCGAAGAAGCCGCTTCTTCGCCTCCGGGAGAATCGGCGAGCGGCAGCTTCCCAAAGGCGAAGATGCAAGCTGCAGCACACAGGCACAGTGTGGGCAGCATTCAGACTTAGAGAAAACAGTACTTTACCACTCTCCTGCCTTTTCCATGGTTATTCTATTGGAAAAGAACGAGTTTTGGACAACTACCTTTCATTCTTGCCAAACTCTTTGCAGACCCCCGTGCAAGCTTTAGAACAAGATTTTGGATGTTTTCTTTCCTGGCAGAGTTTCTCCTTGCAAGATATGGTGGAAAAGCTTTTTGCTGAGTGTATAGCGGCAAGACACGCAGAAGACGCAGATACGCAGCTCTCCGAAGCTAAGTGCCGGTCCCGGGCTTCTTTCGGCACAAACCGCTCTCAGGAGCTCCCTGCGCTCGCCACAATGCTCTGTGTGCGAAGAAGCCGCTTCTTCGCCTGCGGGAGAATCGGCGAGCGGCAGCTTCCCAAAGGCGAAGATGCAAGCTGCAGCACACAGGCACAGTGTGGGCAGCCTTCAGACTTAGAGAAAACAGTACTTTACCACTCTCCTGCCTTTTCCATGGTTATTCTATTGGAAAAGAACGAGTTTTGGACAACTACCTTTCATTCTTGCCAATCTCTTTGCTGACCTCCGTGCAAGCTTTAGAACAAGATTTTGGATGTTTTCTTTCCTGGCAGAGTTTCTCCTTGCAAGATATGGTGGAAAAGCTTTTGGCTGAGTGTAGAGCGGCAAGACACGCAGAAGACGCAGATACGCAGCTCTCCGAAGCTAAGTGCCGGTCCTGGGCTTCTTTCGGCACAAACCGCTCTCAGGAGCTCCCTGCGCTCGCCACAATGCTCTGTGTGCGAAGAAGCCGCTTCTTCGCCTCCGGGAGAATCGGCGTGCGGCAGCTTCCCAAAGGCGAAGATGCAAGCTGCAGCACACAGGCACAATGTGGGCAGCCTTCAGACTTAGAGAAAACAGTACTTTACCACTCTCCTGCCTTATCCATGTTTATTCTATTGGAAAAGAACGAGTTTTGGACAACTACCTTTCATTCTTGCCAAACTCTTTGCAGACCCCCGTGCAAGCTTTAGAACAAGATTTTGGATGTTTTCTTTCCTGGCAGAGTTTCTCCTTGCAAGATATGGTGGAAAAGCTTTTGGCTGAGTGTAGAGCGGCAAGACACGCAGAAGACGCAGATACGCAGCTCTCCGAAGCTAAGTGCCGGTCCCGGGCTTCTTTCGGCACAAACCGCTCTCAGGAGCTCCCTGCGCTCGCCACAATGCTCTGTGTGCGAAGAAGCCGCTTCTTCGCCTGCGGGAGAATCGGCGAGCGGCAGCTTCCCAAAGGCGAAGATGCAAGCTGCAGCACACAGGCACAGTGTGGGCAGCATTCAGACTTAGAGAAAACAGTACTTTACCACTCTCCTGCCTTTTCCATGGTTATTCTATTTTAAAAGAACGAGTTTTGGACAACTACCTTTCATTCTTGCCAAACTCTTTGCAGACCCCCGTGCAAGCTTTAGAACAAGATTTTGGATGTTTTCTTTCCTGGCAGAGTTTCTCCTTGCAAGATATGGTGGAAAAGCTTTTTGCTGAGTGTAGAGCGGCAAGACACGCAGAAGACGCAGATACGCAGCTCTCCGAAGCTAAGTGCCGGTCCCGGGCTTCTTTCGGCACAAACCACTCTCAGGAGCTCCCTGCGCTCGCCACAATGCTCTGTGTGCGAAGAAGCCGCTTCTTCGCCTGCGGGAGAATCGGCGAGCGGCAGCTTCCCAAAGGCGAAGATGCAAGCTGCAGCACACAGGCACAGTGTGGGCAGCCTTCAGACTTAGAGAAAACAGTACTTTACCACTCTCCTGCCTTTTCCATGGTTATTCTATTGGAAAAGAACGAGTTTTGGACAACTACCTTTCATTCTTGCCAAACTCTTTGCAGACCCCCGTGCACGCTTTAGAACAAGTTTTTGGATGTTTTCTTTCCTGGCAGAGTTTCTCCTTGCAAGATATGGTGGAAAAGCTTTTTGCTGAGTGTAGAGCGGCAAGACACGCAGAAGACGCAGATACGCAGCTCTCCGAAGCTAAGTGCCGGTCCCGGGCTTCTTTCGGCACAAACCGCTCTCAGGAGCTCCCTGCGCTCGCCACAATGCTCTGTGTGCGAAGAAGCCGCTTCTTCGCCTGCGGGAGAATCGGCGTGCGGCAGCTTCCCAAAGGCGAAGATGCAAGCTGCAGCACACAGGCACAATGTGGGCAGCCTTCAGACTTAGAGAAAACAGTACTTTACCACTCTCCTGCCTTTTCCATG